>NC_066569.1:7187636-7212636 GCF_024679095.1 Eriocheir sinensis | reverse complement strand
GAAGGAGGGAGGGAGGAAAGAAGGCAGGGGAAGAAGAAAGGAGGGAGGGAGGCAGAGAGGAAGGAAGGGAGGGAAGGAGGAAAGAAGGCAGGGAAAGAAGGAGGGAGGAAAGAAGGGAGGGAACGAAGGAGGGAGGGAGGGACGAAGAGGACAGGAGAGGGAGGAGGGAGAGGATAAGGAGGAAGGAAGGAAGGAAGGAAGGGGGGGAGGGAGGGAGGGAGGAAGGAAAGGATATATATATATATATATATATATATAGAGAGAGAGAGAGAGAGAGAGAGAGAGAGAGAGAGAGAGAGAGAGAGAGAGAGAGAGAGAGAGAGAGAGAGAGAGAGAGAGAGAGAGAGAGAGAGAGAGAGAGAGAGAGAGAGAGAGAGAGAGAGAGAGAGAGAGAGAGAGACACGAAAGAAGAAAAAAAAGAAAGAAAAAAAAGAGACAGAAAAAGAGGAAATAAGAACGAGAGAGAAAGAAAAGAATGAAAGACAATCAAGAAAATGAAAACAAGAAAAAAAACAATCGAACAAAACAAAGAAAAAAGCAAACAAGGAGAAAAAAAAAACAGAGAAGCAAAAATAGCAAGGAAAAAGAAAAAAGAAAAAAAAGAATGGAAAACTATGAAAGAAAAGAAAACGTGAGGCTTGTCAACATAATTCAACGATAACAACAATATTTTCTGTCCTATATTCGCTTCGATGAAAACACGTGGGGGAATACACGCTCTCTCTCTCTCTCTCTGTTATACCTTTGATTTTTCCTTCTTTCGTTTTTTTCTTTCTTTCTTTCTTTCATGTGACTTTCTTTCTTTCTTCTCTTTTCTTAATTTCAATCAATCTTTCTTCTATGTGTTTCTTTCGTCCTATCAACTAATCTATTTATCTATCAATCACTCTAGCTATGCCTGTGTCTCAGTGCCTTATGTACGTGCACACACACACACACACACACACACACACACACACACACACACACACACCACTTCGTAGCTCAGGCCGGGATATTTCCGCTGCCAAGGATCGGTTACTGTCCCCGCTTGAGCAAGGGGGATGGAGTGTGTGGTGTGTGAAGGTCCCGCCAGTACCCAGATACACTGTAAGGAGTCCTGCTCATGTCGGGCGGGTACTTGCTGACAGTGACGAGTCCAATGCGTGATCAGGCCGTGGTGGTGTACTACAGACACACCACCTAATACCACCCACCTACCCCCCCCCACACACACAGTCCCCCTGCCCACCTCCCTCACACACTGATACACACGTACAGGTGAAGGAGCGTGACGGAAAACTCCCGCTAAAGCAATTAGGCACATCACGTGCTGCCAAGGTGAGACCCAGACACCGATCGAATATTTCTGCTATTTTTTTCTTCGTCTTTCTTCTTGATTTTTTTTTGTTTTTCTTGTTGTTGTTGTTGCTGCTGTTGTTGTTGCTGTTGTTGTTGTTGTTGTTGTTGTTGTTCTTCTTCTTCTTCTTCTTCGTCTTTTTTTTTTATCTTAACACACACACACACACACACACACACACACACACACACACACACACACACACACACACACACACACACACACACACACACACACACACACACACACACACACACACACACACACACACACACACACACACACACACACACACACACACACACTGATACACACACACACACACACACACACACACACACACACACACACACACACACACACACACACACACACACACACACACACACACACACACACACACACACACTGACACACGTCACACACACACACACACACACATTGATTTACACACACACTCACACACACCCTTCCCCCCTCCATCTTTATCCTCTCCCTCCCTCCCCTTCCCCCCTTCCATCTTTACCCCCTCCCCTCCCTCCCTCCCTCCTCCTTCCGTCCTTACATCTGTTTTGCCTCATCTTTAAGGTTTCAATCGTGTTTTGCTGCAACTAGACATGTGTTTTATTTTCTTTATTTGTCTTTTTTTGTTTTGTCTTTGAATGTTTCTTTATTTCTTTTTTCCTCTCTCCATTTTCTTTTTTTCTTTCCTGATTCTATATTTGTTTTACTCCCTCACCTTCTTTCTTTATTTTCTTTTTTCTTTCTTTCTTTGTCTTGTTTTTGTCTTTGTATGTTTCTTTATCTTTTTTTTCTTTCTCCATTTTCTTTTTTTTTCCTGATTCTACATTTGTTTTACTCCCTCACCTTCTTTCTTTATTTTCTTTTTTCTTTCTTTCTTTGTTTTGTTTTTGTCTTTGTATGTTTCTTCATCTTTTTTTTCTTTCTTCATTTTCTTTTTTTCCTTATCCTACACTTGTTTTTGTCCCTCACTTTCTTTCTTTCTTTCTTTCTTTCCTTTTTTTTCTTTCTTCCTTTCTTTCTTTCTTTCCAGCGCCAAATATATTTTTTAGTCTTTCTCTCTAAAAAAAAAAAATAGTTGGTAAGTTCACGCTAAGCCCTTGGATCATTTTAATCACTCTTCTCTAGAATGTCCAGAAAATCTATATCAAGCAAAAACACAAAACCTGAACAGCATAATCCAGGTGCGATCTATCCAACAACAACAACAACAACAACAACAACATCAACACCACCACCACCACCACCAACAACAACAACAACAACAACAACAACGAGAAAGGTAATCAGACACGTAACATACTTGATCCAGATAGGAGAGAAAAAAAGAGAGATAAAAAGGAAATAAAGAAGTAAAAAGAAAAATCATGGCTCGACTTACTAAAGGATATAAGAAAAAGCGAAAAGAGAGAGAGAGAGAGAGAGAGAGAGAGAGCATGACGTCACCGCTTTCATTGCCAACCCACAAAACACCAAAAAAATAAGGAAAAACAAAGAGAAAAAGTGAAAAAAAATATATTAGAGAAAAGGAAAAAGAAAGCTTTGACGTGGTGTTTGAAAAGTAGGATAATGAAGTTGGATTACGAGGAATGCGTGGGTGAATAAATGAAGGGAGAAAGAAGGGAAGGAAGGAAGGAATGAAGGGAGGGAGGGAGGGAGGGAGGGAGAAAGGGTGAAGGAAAAGGAGAAAGAAAGGGAGGAAGAAATAAAAATGGAGAGAAAAAATTGAACGAAAGGAGAAAGGGAGGATGAAATGAAGGAAGAAAGAAGGGAAGGGAGGAAGGAAGGAAGGGAGGGAGGGAGGGACGGAGGGAGAAAGGGTGAAGGAAAAGGAAAAAAAAGGAGGAAGAAATAAAAATGGAGAGAAAAGTTAAACGAAAGGAGAAAGGGAGGAGGAAATGAAGGAAGAAAGAAGGGAAGGAAGGAAGGAAGGGAGGGAGGGAGAAAGGGTGAAGGAAAAGGAGAAAGAAAGGGAGGGTGAAAAGGAGGAAGAAATAAAAGAAAGGGAGAGAAAAAGTGAAACGAAAGGAGAAAGGGAGGATGAAAGAGAGAGAGAGAGAGAGAGAGAGAGAGAGAGAGAGATTGGAAGGAAAAGAGAAAGATAGGGAGGATGAAAGGGAGGGAGAGTGAAAGAAAGGGAGAGAATGAGTGGAGGAAAAACAGAAAGAAAGGGAGGGTGAAGGAAGAAAAAAGGGAGGGAAGGGAGGGAGAGAGAGTGAAGGAAAGGGAGATAGAAACAGAGGATGAAAGGAAGAAAAGGGAGGGAAGGGAGGGAGAGAGAGTGGAGGAAAGGGAGACAGGAACGGAGGATGGAAGGAAGAAGGAAGGGAGAGAGAAGGATGGAAGGAAGGAAGGGTGATAGGAAGGAAGATGCGAAGGAATGGAGGAGGAAAGGAAGGAGAGAAGAAAGGAAAGATGAAAAACAGGAGAATGAAGGAAGGAAAGGAGGAGGAGAGGGAGGAAGGATAGCGGGAAAGAAGACAAGGAGAAAGAGAAAGGAAGGAAGGAAGGCAGGAAAGAAGGAAGGAAGGAACGAAAGAAGGAAGAAAGAAAGAAAGGAAAAAGGAGAAAGAAAGGAAGGAAGGAAGGAAGGAAGAAAGGAAGGAAGGAAGGAACGAAAGAAGAAAGAAAGAAAGGAAAGAAGGAAGGGAAAAAGAAAGAAAAGAATGAAGGAAGGAAGAAAGAGAGAAAGAAAGGAAGGAAGGAACGAACGAACCAAAGAAGGAAGAAAGAAAGAAAGAAAGGAGAAAGAAAGAAAGGAAAGATGGAAGGAAGAGAGGAAAGAGAAATGGAAAGAGGGAAGGAATGAAGAATAGGAAAGAAGAAATAAAATAAAGGAAGGAAGGAAGGAAAAAAGGAAATATGTGTGGCCATCATCATCACCATCATCATCATCATCATCATTATTATTATTATTATTATTATTATTATTATTATTGACCTTATCTTCACTCATATCTTCTTTAACTTTGTATCTATTAACCTCTCTCTCTCTCTCTCTCTCTTTCCTTTCCTTTCCTTTCCTTCCCTTTCCTTCCTTCCCTTCTTTCCTTCTTCCTTTCTCTCTCTCTCTCTCTCTCTCTCTCTCTCTCTCTCACACACACACTCCCTCCCTCCCTCCTCTCTCTCTAACATAACACTTTTGACAGGAAGAAAAGTTGAGGAAACACAACACACTCGCAACACCCTCTGGACAGGTAGAAAAGTCACATTACAAAACAAAGATCCCGCAACACCTGTCCGTGGAGGGAAACAAGGTGTGGGTGTTCCGATTAGGGCAAACAGGTAAGCTGGAGCAACAGGTAAAGCGAGTGGCGGGCTTTTTTTTTTTTCACTTTTTGTTGCCCTTGAGCCGTCTCCTTGTTATAAAAATAAAAAAAATATCTGAGTCTGCCCTACATAATAACGTGACGGTGTTGAAAGGAGGGAGGGAGGCAGAGAGAAAGGGAGAAAGCAGAGGGGATGAAGGAAGAAGAGGGGGAGGAGGAGGAGGAGGAGGAGGAGGAGGAGGAGGAGGAGGATGAAGCACATGTATTATTCGAAAAGCCATGCGATGTACACACACACACACACACACACACACACACACACACACACACACACACACACACACACACACACACACACACACACACACCTGTTGACCTCATTAATTAAGAAGATTGACAAGGAAAATAATAAATGAACTTTGATTATCATTATTATTATTATTGTTGTTGTTGTTGTTACTACTACTACTACTACTGCTAATACTACAACTACTACTACTTCTATTACTACTACGACGATCACCTTCCCCTTTCCTTGCAAGAGTAATTAACAAGGTATTAATTAGACTTGTTACCTGCCCACGTGTTCCAGGTAATGGTGTGTGTGTGTGTGTGTGTGTGTGTGTGTGTGTGTGTGTGTGTGTGTGTGTGTGTGTGTGTGTTTGAGTGAGTGTGTGTGTGAGTGAGAGTGGATGGGTGAGTGAGTGAGTGAGTGGATGGGTGAGTGAGTGAGTGAGTGAGTGAGTGGATGGGTGAGTGAGTGAGTGAGTGAGTGGATGGGTGAGTGAGTGAGTGAGTGAGTGAGTGGATGAGTGAGTGAGTGAGTGAGTGAGTGAGTGAATGAGTGAGTGAGTGAGTGAGTGAGTGAGTGGATGGGTGAGTGAGTGAGTGAGTCTGTTAGTCAGTCAGTCAATCATCCATTTCACTGTATTTCAACATTCCTCTCTCTCCCCTCCTCCCCCTCTTCCTCCTCCGCCTCTTCCTCCTCCTCTTCCTCCTCCTCCGCCTACTACTCTTTGTCTCTTTCTCTTTCCAAAATCATGTCCTCACACGTGCGTCCAATCTCCTCCTCCTCCTCCTCCTCCTCCTCTTCCTCCTCCTCCTCTTCTTTCCTTCAAATAAATGCAAATTCCTCCACACCTTCTCCTTTCTTCCTCCTCTCTTTAGGTATGCGGAAGAAAAGGGAAATCAAATAAACGTGAATAAGGATGATGATGATGATGATGATGATGATGAAGAACAAGGGAAGAATGATAATAATGAGTTAGAACGGAAAGAAGAAGAAGAAGAAGAAGAAGACGACGAAGAAGAAGACGAAGAAGAAGAAATGAATAAAAGACGAAAGATGAGATATAAGAGGAATATGTAATGATGTATGTGTGTGTGTGTGTGTGTGTACCCGCGTGAGAGAGAGAGAGAGAGAGAGAGAGAGATTTTTTAAGTGGCAGGATCATTATCGCGAAATTGCTAAACCTCTTTTTTTTTCTCTTTCAGCGCATCCTTGACTCTCTCTCTCTCTCTCTCTCTCTCTCTCTCTCTCTCTCTCTCTCTCTCGTTCATTCATACTTTTTAATTCTTCCGTAATCGTCTGTTTTTTTTCTTTATCTTTTCTTCCTTCTTTTTTTCTTCATTCTTTTCTTTTTGTTTTGTAGTTTTTTTTTCTTTTTTTTGTGAGAAGCAGAGGTGGAGATTTTCCTTTCTTTCTTTCTTTCTTTCTTTCTCTCTGTCATTCATTCATTCTTTTTCTCTGTTTCGTGGGTGTTTGATTTCTTTCTCTTTTTCTATCTTTTTTTTTCGTAGCAAGGGAATGAGGTGAAGGGTACACGCTTTCTTTCTTTCTTTCTTTCTTTCTTCCCTTCATTCACTATCTTTTTGTTTCATCACTGTTTATTTTCTTTCTTTTTTTCTATCTTTTTTTTATAGTAAGGAGATGAGGTTACACGCTTTCTTTCTTTCTTTCTCTCGCTTTCATTCATTTTTCTTCTTGTTTCATCACTTTGTTTTCTCTTCCTTTTTTCTATCTTTTTTTCATAGTAAGGTTGCACGCTTTCTTTCTTTCTTTCTTTCTTCCTTTCTTTCTTTCTTTCTCTCGCTTTCATTCATTTTTCTTCTTGTTTCATCAATGTTTGTTTTCTCTTCCTTTTTCTAACTTTTTTTTTATAGTAAGGTTACACGCTTTCTTTCTTTCTTTCTTTCTTTCTTTCTTTCTTTCTCTCGCTTTCATTCATTTTTTCTTCTTGTTTCATCAATGTTTGTTTTCTCTTCCTTTTTCTATCTTTTTATTCATAGTAAGGTTACACGCTTTCTTTCTTTCTTTCTTTCTTTCTTTCTTTCTCTCGCTTTCATTCATTTTTTCTTCTTGTTTCATCACTTTGTTTTCTCTTCCTTTTTCTATCTTTTTTTTTCATAGTAAGGTTACACGCTTTCTTTCTTTCTCTCTTTCTTTCTTTCTTTCTTTTTGTTTCGTGATTTTTTTTTTTTTTTTACAATAGTCCCCATCCTGTCACTCCCCCCTTCTGTTGACCTCCAGTGACCACATTTTGACCTCTCCCTGACCTCCCTGAACGCTCTTTGATCCTCCCTGACTCACGACCTTTCCCTGACCCCTCCCTCACTCCCCTCTCTTTCCGACCCTCTTTGACCTCTCCCTAAACCCCCTGAACCCCCTGACCTTCACTGATCTCTCCCTCCCTAATCCTTCCTGACCCTCCCTGACCTTCCCTGAACAATCCTTGACTCTCCCTGACTCACTTGACCTTTCCCTGACCTCTCCCTGATCCTCTTTTCCTTCCTGATCCGCCTGAGTCCTCCCTGACCACCTCCCTGACTCCACCTAACCCACCCCCATCCTTGACCTCCCCTAACCCTTCCATTACCCTCTCTCACTCCTGACCTTTCTCTGGCTACCGCGTGACCACCCTACCCCCCTCCCCCCCCTCTCGGCCTGGCTGTAAGACGTAACTTGAGGCTAATTGGTAAAAAGTTCCCGATAGGCTCCTTGTGTCTGTAATTAGCGACTTCTTAGCGACCTTTTTTTTGGCCTTGAGTGGTTTGGTTTGGGTTGTTGTATCTCTCTCTCTCTCTCTCTCTCTCTCTCTCTCTCTCTCTCTCTCATTCCCCTTTTCCCCATTCTTTAAACTCCCTGTCCTCTCCTTCTTTCTTCCTTCCTTTCTTCTTCTGTTCTTGTCATTCGTTCCCTTTCATTCTTTCCTTCCTTTTCTTTCCATTCCCTTCTTCCTTCTTTCTTGTGTCTCTTCTCTCTCTCTCTCTCTCTCTCTCTCTCTCTCTCTTACTCTCTATCTCTCGACCTCTTCCTCGACTCCTTTCTTCCTTTCCACATTGTGTGTGTGTGTGTGTGTGTGTGTGTGTGTGTGTGTGTGTGTGTGTGTGTGTGTGTGTGTGTGTGTGTGTGAATGGGTGGGTGGGAGCGAGCAGGTGAGGAAGTCGATTGATTTGCCCCCAGGTACACCCCCCCCCCCCACACACCCACAAAAAAACACACACACACACACACACACACACATTTTTATTCATTATCTCGTATAAAAAAAAAAAGAAAAAAGAAAGGGATGAAGCAGAAGAAAAAGAAGAGGAAGCAGAAGAAGAAAAAATGAAGAAAAGAAGAAGAAGAAGAAGAAAAAGAAGAAGAAGGGAAGGAGAAGAAAAAGAAGAGGAAGCAGAAGAAGAAAAAATGAAGAAAAAGAAGAAGAAGAAGAAGAAATATGGACAACAAGAAATAAGAAAAAGAAAACAAGAGAAGAAAAAAAAACGAAAGAGATAAAATAAACGAGAAAAAGAGAAAATAAGTTACAGATAAAAAGAGAAAATAAATAAAAAAAAAGGATCAGATAAACGAGAAGAAAAAGAGAAGAGCGAGAGAAAAATAAACAGGAGAAAGGAAAATTGACGAAAAATAGTGAGAAGAAAAATAATAGAAAAAAAGAGAAAAGCAGAGATCGTAGGAATCGTAGGAATCGTCTTTCTCCTTGTTACTTTTACGATCTTTTCATTTTCTTCATTTTTCTTCATTTTCTTTATTTTTTTCTCTTTCGTTTTCTTTTTTTTATCGTTTTTTTCCTCGTCGGTTTTCTTTTTTTCTCTTTTCTTTATATTTTTTTTTCTTCTTGGTTATTTTTTCTTTCGTTTGTTTTCTTTTTTTTTCTTCTTTTTTTCGTTCTTTTCCTTGTCGGTTTTCTTTTTTTTCTTCTTTTTCTTGGTCTTTTTCTTTCTCGTTTTTTTTTTAGTTCTCGTTCTTTTTCTTGTTGATTTTCACTTTTTGTCTTCCTTTTCTGTTTTTTTTTCTCACGTTTTTTTTTTTTCGTTTTTTTCCTCGTTGATTTTCACTTTTTTCTTCTTTTTACTGTTATTTTTTCTCGCGGTTTTTTTTTTTTTTTTCGTTCTTTTCCTCGTTGATTTTCTTTTTTCTTTTTTTCTTGGTTATTTTCTTTCTCTTATTTTTTCTTTCTCTTGTTTTCTGTATTTTTTTTTTCATTTTTTCGTCGGTTTTCTGTTTTTTTCCTTTTCCTTCTTTTTTTGGTTACTTTTTCTCTCGTTTTCTGTTTTTTTTTAGTCTTTTCGTTCTTTTCCTCGATGGGTTTTTTTCCTCTTTTTTTCTTATTTTTCTTGGTCATTTTCTCTTTCTCTTGTTTTTCTGTATCTTTTTCTTTTTTTCGTTTTTTCCTCGTTGATTTTCTCCTTATTTCTCTTTTCTTTATTTTTCTTCTTTTTTCTTGGTTATTTTTCTCTTTCGAAAAAGAAAAAAAATGAGAAAAAGAGGAAATAATAGGGAAAAAGAAATAAACGAGAAGATAAAATAAACGAGAAAAAGGAAAACAATACGAGAAAATGAACCAAAGAAAAAATCAAACGAACGAGAAAACAGAAAATGAGAAAGAAAACACGAGAAAAAATAAACGCGAGAAAAAAAAAACAGAAAAACAGATAAAAACGAGGAAGAGAAAATGAACAACAAAAACTAAACGAGAAAAAAACCAGAAAAACAGATAAAAACGAGGAAGAGAAAATGAACAACAAAAACTAAACGAGAAAAAAAACAAAAACAGAAAAACAGATAAAAACGAGGAAGAGAAAATGAACGACAAAAACTAAACGAAAAAAACAACAAAAAAATAGCAAAAAAAGAAAGAAAATAGCGATTACAAAAGCACTTACTTCCTGGTGATTCCAAGCTAGCGAAATAAAAAGGAGAGAGAGAGAGAGAGAGAGAGCATGAAAAAGATGAGCTGCAGGAAGAAAAAAAAAAGACATCGTTTGTTGTGATCTGAGAGAAGAAAAAAGGAGAGAACGAAACTGCGCATTGAAAGAGGACAAAAAGAAGAAAAAAAAAGATGTTCGAGAGGAAAGAAATTATGATAATAATAAATATGATGATGATGATGATGATGATGATGATGTTGATGAAAAATATAATAGCTCTTTGAGAATTAAAGACTACCCTAGATTGGAATTATTATTATTATTATTATTATTATTATTATTATTATTATTATTATTGTTATTATTATTATTATTATTAGTAGTAGTAGTAGTAATTTAAGCAGTAGTAAAGTGTTCTATTGCAATATTGCATTTATTATTCATGAAGAAATATTTAAGTCTGACTGAAAAAAAATGTTGTTGATATAACTTAGTACGAGTATATTTAAAAAGTAATAATTTTTTATATAACTTCACTAAAAAATGTTATATGTTTTTTTTCTTTTCTTTCTGTGTGTGTGTGTGTGTGTGTGTGTGTGTGTGTGTGTGTGTGTGTGTGTGTGTGTGTGTGTGTGCGTGATCCCGTCTAGTGTGTCAGTCCAATTATCCTTCTTCAAGCCATTTCTTCCTCCTCCTCCTCCTCCTCTACCTCCTCCTCCTTTAACAAACCCTATTTTTCCTACTACCTCTGTAATCCTTTGTTTTCTTTTTCTTTCTTCTTTTTTTTTTCTTCTTCTCAAATCCGTCTTCTCCTCCCAGCCCTGTACTTCTTCCTTCTTCTTCTTCTTCTTCTTCTTCTTCTTCTTCTTCTTCTTCTTCTTCTTCTCCCCTCTTTTTCTGAACCAATCTTGAACTGTTCCCTTCCTTTCCTCGGCAGTAATGTACAGAAACGTTTGACACACACACACACACACACACACACACACACACACACACACACACAGTGTTGAGCGCACTACCTTCCAAAAGTAGTGTCACCGCTCCCACTACTTCCGTCAAATTGTAGTGTCACTCCCGCTCCAGCTACTCATTTCTAAATGTAGTGCACTGCCGCTACTACTGCCGCTGCTTGTGAACAATAAGTACTGAAAAAAACATAATTCTCTTTTACACATATTGTTACGTTCCACGTCCTTGATAGAGTACTGAGTAAGTCACTTTAAACTTCCTGTACGTACGTGAGGCTACAAGATTCACTCCCCTCCCTCTGCTGTGCTGGTTGACTCACCCAGTTGTTAGCAGTCTCCGAGGCTTCGTGACCCGTGATCAGGAATATCCACGACTGACTAATCACTTACTGTCCACAGGTAGGCAGCCAGACACACCTCCAGTCGCAGATTCACTAATGAGCGAGCGTTAGGTGACTAACAAGAGTGACCGGCCGCGGCTCAGCCCACTTAACTGTACACGTTTCATTCGTGTTTTCATCACGTACGCATGAATCATGCATGTACGTAGAGTTGGTCCACCCCGAGTAGCGAGAAGCGATTAGTGACCTGCAGCCCTACCTAAAAATGTAGCGCCGCTACCGTTTTTGCCGCGCTTTCCAAAAAAGAGTGCCACTACCGCTACGGCTACTAAAAAAGTAGCTTCGCTACGTAACGGCGCTACTAGTAGTGCCGCTACGCCCACCACTGCACACACACACACACACACACACACACACACACACACACACGAGATCAATACTTCCATGAACGTCACGATCTCAGGTAGCTGGCTCATTACCTGCCCTTTCTACCTGTATATTTACCTACCTGTCTGTCTGTCTGTCTGTCTGTCTGTCTATCTATCTATGTATCTATCTATCTATCTATCCTTTCCTCTCTCTATACCTCACCTGCTTCCTTTCTGTCTTTCTTTCATAGTTTCTTTCTTTCTTTCTTTTTTCTCGCATTACCTTATCGTTTATCTCCTTTCATCCTCGTTTATCTTCTCTCTCTCTCTCTCTCTCTCTCTCTTTACTCTCATATTTGCCTTCTAAGCCATCTATCTAACTTTGTCTGTCTATCTGTCTATCTATCTATCTGTTTGTCCATCTATCTCTGTCTATCTTTCTGTCTCTCTGTCTGTTCTTCTCCTCATCTGCCTAGGTATTCCAGCTATTCTTCCCTTCCCTTCCCTCCTCCCCTTTCACTCTCTCTCCCCTCTTCCTTTCTCCCCACAGTAAATTGTCTCTTTTATCTCTTTTCTCTCTCCCTTTCTTCCTCTCCTTCCTTTCTTTCTTTCTTTTCCTCCTTTCTCTCTCCTCTTTGCTTCCCTTTTATTCTCCTTTTAGCCTCACTTTTCTTTTTACTTTTTTTCATTATTAGTTTTTTCTTGTTTTCTCCCAATTCCTTTTTTTTCTCTCTCTCTTTCAGTTGTTTCTCAATGTTCTTTCTTTCTTTCTTTTAGTTGTTTCTCTATGTTCTTTTTTTCTTTCTTTTTTCATTTCTTGCTTATTTCTTTCTCTCGTCTTATTTATATATACGTTTATCTCCTTTCCAGCAGCCTCGTTCCTCTCTCTCTCTCTCTCTCTCTCTCTCTCTCTCTCTCTCTCTCTCTCTCTCTCTCTCTCTCAGTTTATTCACATACTTGCTTTCACAGTTCTCCCCTCTTCTCTTTTTTTTCTTCTTCTCTTTCCCTCACACCTCCTCCTCCTCCTCCTCCTCCTCCTCCTTCTCCTCCTCCTCCTCCTCCTCCTCCTCCTCCTCTGCACGTGCCGATACTGGAATATGAAGAGTCCTTTGTCATAACGTGAAGACAATGATATGTGACTGTGTGTGTGTGAGAGAGAGAGAGAGAGAGAGAGAGAGAGAGAGAGAGAGAGAGAGAGAGAGAGAGAGAGAGAGTAAAAAAAGAGAAAATATAGATAGATATACAGACAGAAGGAAAGAAAGACAGAAAGAAAGAGAGAAAAATAGAGAAAAGTAGACAGATAGATAGATAGAGATAAAAAAAACCTGGATAATTATATAAAAAAAATTACTATGTGTGTGTATATGTTAGCATGTATGACCGTTCACACACACACACACACACACACACACACACACAGTACTACCCTCACACATACACCACCATCACCATCACCACCATCATCACCACCACCACCACCACCACAATCCCTCCCTCCCTCCTCCTTCCACTGCCTCTCCGGTGAGCATAAATATGAACGAAGACCCCGGCCGCAGCATCAGTCTGGCTCAGGCCGTCACGAAGAGAGGAGGTCTGTGTGAACCCTCGATCCTGCGCCTCAGCCAGTCAGCACGCGTGAGAGAGCAAGACGGTGAACACAACAGCGGGGAGACAGACAGACATAACACTTTAACACTCAACACACAACGTTTCAGTGGTTTTCCGAGTATACTAATTACAAGGTTGACTTAATAACTTTGGTGGATATTGAAAGAGCTTGAAAATAGTGAAAGCAGCGATACGGAGGAGAGATTAACTTCGCATCAACACAAGGAAAGAAAGAAAGACAGAGAGAGAAAGAGAGACAGAGAGAGATTCAAGACTACGGAAAGACATCGTTGTGGGTTCTCCGAGAGTTGATTCAAGGATTGTTTTACTTGTTTTAACTTGTTTTGATGCGGAAATAGTGTGATTCTATTCGTGGAGAGAGAGAGAGAGAGAGAGAGAGAGAGAGAGAGAGAGAGAGAGAGAGAGAGAGATTTACATAGAGAAAAAAAGAGGAAAACACACACACTCACACGAAGATAATTAAATAAAAAAAACGACAAAAATGAGGAAAGAAACTGAGCATAAGGAATAGAAGAAAAGAAGAAAAGGGAGGAAGAGAAGAAAGAAGGAAATAATAGAAGAATAAGAGAAGACAAAAGAAGACAACAATGGAGACAGGAAGGATAACAACTATAACAAACAACTTAACATAGAGAAGAAAGAAAGGAAAGAAAAAGAAGAAAAATAATCCACAGTAAGACAAAGATAAGAAAAAAAAGAAAAGGAAAAACAGAAACAAATAAATCCACTAAGAAAACAAGATAACAAAACAAATAAAGAAACACAGACAAAGAAAGTCAAAAAAACGAACACAAACACAACAAAACAACAACGAGAAGAACAACAAACCCCTCACAACACAACAAAACAAAGACAAAACAAACAATAAAACAGCAAAAAACAACAACAATCAAATCAGCAAAACAAAACAAAGAACAGATAAAACACAACAGCAAAAACAACAACAACAACAACAACAACAACAACAACCTCATCATCGTCATCGTCAGCACCACCACCATGAAGGAGAACAAGCTGGTCATTCTCGGGGGTGGCGGCGTGGGCAAAACGTCCCTGGTCCTTCAGTTCTTGCAGGGAATCTTCAACCCCGTGTACAGACCCACGGTGGAAGATTGCTACAGCCACACCTTGCAGCTGCCCAGTGAGTATACATTTTTTTTTTTTAGAGCAGAGGAGTCAGTTCAAGGGCATAAAAAAAAGGAAACAAATGTGAAAAAGAAAGTCCGCTACTCGCTACGAGGCATCAGTCATGGTTAAGTAAGGTATTAGACCATGGTTAAGTACTTATTTACCAGGAGGAGTCTTGTATTTCCCCTCAGAATATAAGGGATTTCCGTGTACAAGAAGAGGAGGAGGAGGAGCAGGAGGAGGAGGAGGAGGAAGAAGAAGAAAAGAAGAAGAAGAAGAAGAGGAGGAGGAGGAGGAGGAGGAGGAGGAGGTCTTACATTTCAATATGCGGGAGAGAGACACAGACTGCGGTACACACACACACACACACACACACACACACACACACACACACACACACAACAGACACACATCAACCTCGCAGACCAACATCGCATTTATAAAACTGAGATAACACATACATCAATTTGATATGTATCACCTACTGGTCATCGCGTGGACCACAACAGTTAATTCTACACTGGATAACAAAATACATCTTATCATATACAGGGATACAGGAAAATTATGACCCCCCCCCCAAAAAAAAAAAATCCGTCACACTTAAGGATTTTCGTCACCAAGAACTTCATTGCAAGATTACGTGACGAGTATGCAAGAGTGTGTGGTGTGCGGAGGAGGGGGTAGGGGGAGGGGGAGGGGGGTTAAGGGGTGGGGAGGAGGGAGGTTGAGGGGTGAGTAAGTATGCGAGGGATCGTTTTTTTTTGGGGGGGGGGTGAGTAAGCATGTGCGGGGCTGAGGGGGGGGGGGTAAGAGGGGGGAAGGTTGAAGAGTGAGGATGTGCAAGGGTGTGTGAATCTGGGGTGTGTAAGGGTGTGTGTTTTGGGGTGTGTGAGTGTGTGTGTGTCAGGTGTGTGTCTGCGTAGGGGTGTGAAAGGGTGTAAGGGTGTGTGTTTGTGGGTGGAGAGTATGTGTGTGGGTGTAAGTGAGTCTGTGTAGGAGTGTGTAGGTGTGACCGTGGGGGTAAGGATCGGTGTGTGTGTGTGTGGGGGGGGGGGGTTGTGTGGGAAGGCTGTAAGTGCGTGTGGGTGTGAGCGTGTGTGTGGGTGTGAAGGGGGATCTGAGTGTGTGTATATGTAGGGTGTGGCAGGGGGGAGATACATGGGAGAATAGGAGAGTGGGTAAGGGTGTGGGGGGGGGGGGAGGTAAGAGTGTGAGGAAAGGGAGACGAAAGAAACGCAAAGGAGAGGAAAGAAATACATGAGAAAAGTTGGAAAGTTTCGTTTAGTCGGCGCAACATCTGTGGTCATATGCCGGAGAGAGACAGAAGGGAAAGGAATTATAGGAGAAGAGACACGAGGAAGAGAAGAGGAAGTAACAAAGGATAAGGAAGAGGAGGTAGAAGGAAGACACGAGGAAGAGATAAAAAGGGAGAAGAGTAGGGAGTGGAGGAAGGAAGGGAGGGAGGAAGGGAAGAGAAGGGAAGGGAAGGGAAGGGAAGGGAAGGGAAGGGAAGGGAAGGGAAGGGAAGAGAAGGGAAGGGAAGGGAAGGGAAGGGAAGAGAAGGGAAGGGAAGGGAAGAGAAGGGAAGGGAAGAGAAGGGAAGGGAAGGGAAGGGAGGATACACGAGGAAATACATAGATAAATAGATAGATAGATAGATACATACATAGTTGAAATGGCGCACACACACACACACACACACACACACACACACACACACACACACACACACACATTCACTTATACACACACATACATGCACACATTCACACATACACACATACAGACAGACAGACAAAGACATATTTAACCTAAATGCATAAATTATTGAAAATCCAACTCTATCTGCCTGTCTGTCTGTCTGTTTGTTTGTTAATCTTTCAGTCTGTTTAATGTTACTGTTCCTCTTTGTCTGTCTGTGTTTTTGCCATTTATTCTCTCTCTCTCTCTCTCTCTCTCTCTCTCTCTCTCTCTCTCTCCATTTTAATAGGTGAAGGAGGACAATGAAAAACGCTTAACAATGAGAGAGAGAGAGAGAGAGAGAGAGAGAGAGAGAGAGAGAGAGAGAGAGAGAGAGAGAGAGAGAGAGAGAGAGAGAGAGAGAGAGAGAGAGAGAGAGAGAGAGAGAGAATTCACGTGTAATGCGATGTGTGTTTCCCTTTCCGGGTATTTTTCACACGTGGGGAGACGCAAGGGAGGAGAGAGAGAGAGCGAGAGAGAGGGAGAGAGGGAGAGAGAGAGGGGAGGGAGAGAGAGAGAAGAGTGACAGTTCGTATGATGATTGTCACGTTTGCAGTAGGAAGAGGAAGAAGAGGAGGAGGAGGAGGAGGAGGAGGAGGAGGAGGAGGAGGAGAGTTCACGTTGTAGTAGCAGTAGTAGTAATAGTCGTCGTCGATATTATTATTATTATTATTATTATTATTATTATTATTATTATCATTATTGTCATCATTATAATCACAACCATCATCCCGTTTTCCTCCTCAACAATGCGATTAAAGAAAATGGGATACGGAACGGGAGGGGAGGGGAGGGTCATTTTAAGGGTAACTCAGCTAATCCCCGACTAACAATTAAATCTACCTGCCTGTCGAGTAATTGAGGAGAGCGAGGGAGAGAGGATGCTATTTAACTTATTACTGATTGTTCTCTCTCTCTCTCTCTCTCACTTTCTTCTTTTCTTCTTTCTTTTCTTTCTCTCCCTTTCTCTATCTCGCTTCTTTATTTTCTTGACATTTTCCTCTTTTCTTCTTTCTTTCTCTCTCATTTATCTGTATTTTTCATGTTTTCTTTTTCTCCTTTCTTCCTCCTTTATCTCTTTAGCTGATATTTTCCTTTTTCTTTCTTTATCTCTATCTCGCTCTTTTATTTCTCTTGTTATTTTCCTATTTTCTTCTTTCTTTCTCTCTCATTTATCTGTGTTATCCATGTTTTCTTTTTCTCCTTTCTCCCTCTTTTATCTCTTTCTCTCTCATTTATCTGTGTTATCCATGTTTTCTTTTTCTCCTTTCTCCCTCTTTTATCTCTTTAGCTGCCATTCCCATTTTCCTTCTGTCTTTCTTTCTCTCACCTGTATTTCTCTTGTTATTTTCCTATTTTCTTTCTTTCTTTCTCTCTCATTTATCTTTATTATCCATGTTTTCTTTTTCTCCTTTCTCCCTCTTTTATCTCTTAAGCTGATATTCTCTTTTTCGTTCTTTCTCTCCATCTCTCACCTGTATTTCCCTTTCTCTTTCCTTCTTTCCCCCTTTTTCTCTCTCTTCTTTATCTCTCTTGCCACCATTCCTTCTTTCATTCTCTTTGTCATTATTTGCGATTATTTTCATCTCTCGTCTGTTCTACTTTTTTCTTTTTGACATTTTCTTTCTCGTCAACTTCTAACTTAATTTTCACCTCAGTCAACCCCCTCTTTTATTTCGTCTTCCTCTTCCTCTTCCTCTTCTTCTTCCTCTTTCTCCTCACCCACTAACCTCCTTATAACTTTACTCTCTTTTTCCTTTCTTCTTTCTTTCGTTTTTTTTTTACTTTTCTTTATTTGTTTTGTTTATGCTCTTTCTTTTTTCTGTTCTATATTTTTTGTCTTTTTCCTTATTTTCGTTTTCTTGTCTTTCTTTTTCATTGTTTCCTTCTCTATTTCATTTCTTTCGTCTTACTTTCTTTTTTCCTTCATTTCTTTCTTTTTTCTCTGCCTCCTCTGTAATAATTTTCGCTTACAAATGATCACTATTTTTTTTCTTTCTTTCTTTTTGTTTTCTTATCTATTTCATTTCTTTCGTCTTTCCTTCTTTCTTTCTTTCTTCCTTTCTTTCTTTTTTTTCTCTACCTCCTCTGTAATAATTTTCGCTTATAACTGTTACATACTTCCTTTTTTCTTTCTTTTTTCTTGTTTCTTTCTTTATTTCATTTCTTTCGTCTTTCTTTCTTTCTTTCTTTCTTCCTTCCTTTTTTCTTTTTTCTCTACCTCTCTATAATATTTTTCTCTTATAACTGTTATCTACTTCATTTTTTTTCTTTCTTTCTTTCTCTTTGAATTTACATTTTCTACATCTTCGTTTTCTCTCTCCTTGCCTATCATTCTTAGTTCCAAAATATTGTTCCAACTTTACATCTATCTTACTTTTTTCTTTCCTTATTTCTCTAAGTTTTCATTTCTCTCTCATTCCTTCTTCGTCCCTCTAAATCTTCTCTTAATCCTTTCTATTCCGCAATCCTTTTCCTTTCTTTCTTTTTGTCTATCTCTAAATTTCCATATATCCACTTTATTCTCCTCTTTTTCTCAAACTTTTCACTTTAACTCCTTTCTCTTTCTTTCTCATCAATTTTCATATATCTGTTCCATCTCTCTCTCTCTCTCTCTCTCTCTCTCTCTCTCTCTCTCTCTCTCTCTCTCGTCTTTTCTTCCAAGGCAATTATATTTTTATCTTTTTTCCCCCGTCTTCCTTTTGCTATATATCTTTCTCTCTTTCTTTCTTTATTTGTTTCTTTTATCTGCGTTTGTCTA
This sequence comes from Eriocheir sinensis, assembly GCF_024679095.1. Taxonomy (NCBI): domain Eukaryota; kingdom Metazoa; phylum Arthropoda; class Malacostraca; order Decapoda; family Varunidae; genus Eriocheir; species Eriocheir sinensis. The sequence continues at coordinate 7,193,912 of NC_066569.1, read as the reverse complement.
TCTCAATTATCTATTTATTTTCTACCTATCCATCTACCTATTTTTTTCTATTGATTCTTCTTCTTTCCCTCATCCTTTCCTTCATTCCTTCTTTCCTCGCTTCCCTTTCATAGATCAGTTCCATCTCTCTCTCTCTCTCTCTCTCTCTCTCTCTCTCTCTCTCTCTCTCTCTCTCTCTCTCTCAGTTTCCAAATAGCCTTGCCAGCTTCTAACGACTATTTAAAGATGAAAAAACTTCCTCATTAAAGCGTCAACCAGTCAGCTGCTTGCCAATAAAGGTTCTGTTGACTTGTGTGCGTGCAAAGAAAGGAGGAGGAGGAGGAGAAAAAGGAGGAGCAGGAGGAAGAGGAAGAGGAGAAAAATGGAGGGAGAAAAGATGAAAAGGAAGGAGAGAATATGTGCACAGAAATGTTCGACTTCCTGGTTGGCTTTGAATAAAATAATCCGATCGAAAAGGAATTAATGTGTGCCCCCTCTCTCTCTCTCTCTCTCTCTCTCTCTCTCTCGTCTTTTCTTCATCCTCAATTGTATTTTCATCTTTTTGTTCGCCTTTCTTTCTTTTTTATTTTATTTGCGCCTCTCTATCTCTATTTACCAATCTATTTATTTTCTATCTATCTAATTGTCTATCTATTAATCCATTCCTCTGTTCTTTCCTTGCTTTTTCCTTTCTTTCTTTTTTTCTTCCTTCCTTTCTCTCTTCTTTCCACCTTGCATCCCATCCTCCCTTCCCTTCCCTACCTTTTCCTTTCCCATTCTCTTTCCTTCCCTCCTTCCTTCTCTTAATCACTCTTCTCCCAACAACAACATAAAACAATAAACAACACTAACGAAAGGATTAAAACCAAGACTCAGTGCCACGAACCGACAGAAGATTAGGATTAAACTCCCCATAATTATGTCATCACTTAATCTGTACTAAAGGAGAGAGAGAGAGAGAGAGAGAGAGAGAGAGAGAGAGAGAGAGAGAGAGAGAGAGAGAGAGAGAGAGAGAGAGAGAGAGAGAGAGAGAGAGAGAGAGAGAGAGAGAGAGAGAGAGAGAGAGAGAGAGAGAGAGAGAGAGAGAGAGAGAGAGAGAGAGAGAGAGAGAGAGAGAGAGAGAGAGCGCGCAGTACCCTTTTAGTAAATTAAATCATCGGAGTAATAACCGTAGAGTTTATGAGAAAAAAAACGAAATAATCTCCTCCAACCCACTCGAAAAAAGTAATAATAATAATAATGATAAAAATAATCGTATCACTTCAAGCCATCAGAGTCTTGTATTACGAACCCTTAGTGACGCACGCCGCACTTCACCGTTAAACATACCTTCCTTTACGCCGGAAATAGACGTAATAACAGAAGGGAGATGAAAAACACAACGCCTTACCGAGCCTCTGGTGGTGTAGTGTAGCCTTTAACAGAGACAATTAAACAGGATATGATGTTTGAGTTTTAATCCGAGTTTTTTCTCTGCTGTCATGTGGGTGTTACTGCGACGTTATATGATTGCTGACGAGGGAAGAAGAGGAGGAGGAGGAGGAGGAGAAAATAGAGGTAGAGAAAACAGTGGTCATGGAGGAGGAGGAGGAGGAGGAGGAGGAGGAGGAGAAGGAAGAGGAGGATTAGGAGGAGGAAATAGAAGTAGAAAAAACAGAGATCACGGAGGAGGAGGAGGAGATATGGAGGAGGAAATAGAAGTATGAAAAAGAAGTGGGAAGAGGAAGATGAAGAAGAGGAGGAGGAAGAGGAGGAGGAGGAGGAGGAGGATTGAGAGGAGGAAATATATGTAGAAAAAACGCAGATAATGAAAAGAAAAACACAAAACCAGGAACAAAAAAAAACTACAAAAATTAATAACAAAAAGAACAAAAAATAAAACAGCAGCAGAAGAAATAAAACATGAAAAGATGCGAACGGGAAGAGAAGGAAAGAAGAAGAGAGAGAAAGGGAGAATAAAGATATATAAAGAGATAAAAAAAGAAGATGATTTTAGTAATGCAATAACCACACACTCAAAAATCATTAAGTTAAAACCCAGACCAAGAAAATCAATGAGAATCTATTGTTGAAGATAATATGAAAACAAGCGAGTATATATGAAGACAGATAGATCTGAAGATAATATGAAAACAAGTTTATATATATAAGACAGAGAGATCACACACACAAATAACAAAACTCTATTGTTGAAGAGTATATATGAAGACAGATAGATCACACAGCGCTTAATAACAAAACAAATCAAATGAGTCTATACTAACACATTCGTAATCAAGAGTCAAATCAATTTCTATAATGTTTTCCTTCTTTTTTTCTTTGTCTGTTTATCTATTTATTTTCTATCTATCCATCTAACCATTTATCTATCTATCTCTTTTTTCCTCTCCTCTTTCCCTTGCATCTTTCATCCTTCCTCCCTTCCCTTCCTTCTTTCCTTCCCCTTTTATTCCATTCCTTCCTCCCTCCCTTTCTTTTCCTTCTTTCCATTCCCTTTCCCTTTCCTTCCTCTACTACCTTTCATCTTCTTTCGTTATTTTATTGTTTTTTCTCTCTCTCTCTCTCTCTCTCTCTCTCTCTCTCTCTCTCTCTCTCTCTCTCTCATATATATACTGAATTTTTGTATTATTTTCTTTCTTTCCTTCTTTTGTTTTACTATTAATATTTTTTCTCTATATTTGTTGTTATTGTTTTACTTTTTTCCAGTTGTGTGATTTCTCTCTTTATTTTTACACTTTTTCCATTTCTTTCCCCTCCTCAAGTTCTCTCTCTCTCTCTCTCTCTCTCTCTCTCTCTCTCTCTCTCTCCTTTCCCCTCATTCATAACTTCAACCCACTTTTTTTCGTTCTTTATATTTTTTATGGTTTCTTTCTCTTCCTTCTTTTCCACGAAGCTACAATATTAATCAAGGCGACGAGAGATGATAGGAGGGAGGGAGGGAGAGAGGAAGGGAGGGGAGGAAGGAGGGAGGGGAGAAATAGTGATGTAAGGTGACAGGGCAGGTGAGAGGGAGAAGGGAGGGATGGAGGGGAAGGGGAGGTGATATGTGGGAGGGAGAGAGGAGAAGAAGGGAGGAAAAGAGGAAGGTGTGTGGAAGGGAAGGTAAAGAGGAGAAAAATAGGGTGGGAGGGGAGGAAGAAAGGGAGAAAAAGGGGGGGAGGGGAGGGGAGGTAAAACAAGAGGAAGGAGGGAAAGAGGGAGGCAGGTTAGGTGATAGGGAGGAAGGGAGAGAAAGAGGGAAGGAAAGAGGACGAGGAAAGAGAAAGAGGGAGAGAAAGAAAAAGGAGGAAGACAAGGAGGGGAATAAGGTGAAAGGTGGATGGGAGGGAAGGAAAAGAGGGAGGGAGAGAGAATAGGGAGGGAAGGAAGGTTAAGAGAAAGGGAGGGAAAGTGACAAAATGGAGGAAGAGAGAGTGAGAGAGAGAGAGAGAGAGAGAGAGAGAGAGAGAGAGAGAGAGAGAGAGAGAGAGAGAGAGAGAGAGAGAAAAAAGTAAGGTGACAGGTGGGAGAGAGGGAGGAAAGGGGAGGAGGGAAAGAGGAAGGAGTGGGAGGAAGGGGGAGGGGGGGCGCCAGGTGTGTACAGACAGGTGACTTTTATTATTAGAAAGGTGAACCGCAATTATGTTGATGATGATGGTGATGATGATGATGATGATGGTGATGATGACGACGATGATGATGATGATGAGGAGGAGGAGGAGGAGGAGGGGGAGGAGGATGGGTCTTTTCTTCCTCCTCAATTCCATCTTCATCATTTTGTCTATCTTTTTCTTCCTTTCTTTCTGTTCTTCTTTCACTCCGTCTGTCTACCTCCATTACTCGTCTATTCATTTTCTATCTATTTCTGTCTCGATCCATCTATCCAATTATCCATCAACCTATATTTATCGATTCTTCTCTTTCTTCCTTTCCTTTTGTTCCTTCTTCCTTCTTTCCTTTCTTCCTTTCCGATGGTGGAGGTGGATAAGGAGAACAAGAGGAACAAGAAGAGGAGAATAAAGAAACAGAAATAGATGAAAAGGAAAGATCAAGAACAAAAAATAGAAATAGAAATGGAAGGAAAATAAAGAACAAGAATAACAGAGATAAAGGTAGAAGGTAAGACAAAAAAGAAAGAAAAAAAGAAAGATTAAGAACAAAAAAATAGAAATAGAAGAAAAAGAAAACAAGAAAAAGAAAAGCAGATAAAGATAAGAGAAAAAAAACAGAAAAAAATAAGAAAAAAATAGAAATAGAAGAAAAAGAAAGATAAAAAAAACCAGAGAAATATAAATAAAAGAAAAAGATTGAAGATAAAAAAAAAAAGCAGGCGAAAAAAAAACAGGAAGAAAAACATGAATGGGGAAAGAAAATATCCAAAAAGAAACAAAAAAACAAGAAAAAAAAGAAAGATAGAAAAGGAAAAAAATAACAATGTGTACGAAAAGGGAAAATGGAAAAAAAAGAATGGAAAGGGAGGAAAAAAGACATAAAAAAAGAGGGCAGAGAAGAAGAAAAATAAAGAAGAAAATAGATGGAAAGGGAAAAAGAAAGAGGGAAGAAGAGAAAGGAAGGGAGAGAAGAGATTTGGATAAGATGATAAAATAGGATACAAAAGAAAGGAAGAAAGAAGACGAATAAAAAAGAAATGACAGGAATAAGAAGGAAAAAAAGAAGAAAAGAGGTGGAATTAAAGGAGGAGTAAGATAGAGGAGAGAAGGAAGGGGGAGAATAAAGTGGATGGGTTGAGAGAGAGAGAGAAAATTATAGATGTCATACAAGTCAAGATCATAAAGGAACAGAGAGGAACTGAAATATATATGCTGTCTCTCTCTCTCTCTGGCTCTCTCTCTCTCTCTCTCTCAAGTATAAAGAAGGGAAATTAAAAGGCCATTTGATGCTCTTTAAATCCTTCCTTTTCCTCCTTCTTTTCCCCTTTTATGGAAGAGGTCATTCGTCTTCTTGAAGGATCCTGTCATCTATACCTCCTCCTCCTCCTCCTCCTCCTCCTACTTCTCCTCTTGATCTCCCTCCTCCTCCTCCTCCTCCTCCTCCTCCTCTCTCATTTTAGTCCTCTTTCATGTCTCTTTACATTTACCCCCTCCTCCTCCTCCTCCTCCTCTTCCTCCTCCTCTTCCTCCTCTCATCAGCGAGGAGGAAAGGGAGGTCTAATGGTGGGTTTGCTTTTTGCTTCTTCAAATAATGGAGGAAGGATGGAAGGACTTTGTGATTTATGAGAGAGAGAGAGAGAGAGAGAGATTGTTTATGAAGTGTGCATCTCTCTCTCTCTCTCTCTCTCTCTCTCTCTCTCTCTTTTCTTCATTGCTGAGTCTTTTTAGAGGTCGAAGCCTACTCAAAGAAGAAGGAGGAGGAGGAGGAGGAGGAGGAGGAGGAGGAGGAGGAGGAGGAAGACTTTGAAAAGGTAGGGAAGGAAAATGAAAGGAAAGACATGAAGCAAGAGACATTACGGAAAGGAATGAAAATGAAAGGAAAATACTAAAAGAAAAGAAAGGAAAAAAATAGAAAGAACGAAGAAGAGGAAGAGATGGAGAAGGAGGAAGGCGAGAAAATGAACGAAAATGAGAAGGAGGAAGAGGAAGAGGAAGAAACAATAAAATGACGAAAAAAGTCTAAGGAAATATGAAAGAAAATATAGAATGAGGAGAAGGAAGAGACGGAGAAGGAGGAAGAGGAGAAAATGAAGGAAAATGAGAAGGAAGAGAAGAAAAAAATTATAATGAAGAAAACTGTGAAGGAAAAAATAATAAGTATATTTTTTCACATTATAAATAAAAATGAAAGAAATTTGATGTTAACGATTTCGTAATTAAAAATATACCAGAGAGAGAGAGAGAGAGAGAGAGAGAGAGAGAGAGAGAGAGAGCAGCGCCCTTCGAGTGACTGAAAACATGGGAGTAATGACCGTGGAGTTTCAAAGTAGAGAAATGAAGTTCTCTCTCTCTCTCTCTCTCTCTCTCTTGACATATTTGCACTGACTTGCTTTTTTGTTTGTTTGTCCCTCAGAATGTTTGTTTTATTTTGTTTTATATCTCTGTTTGTTTGTCTGTCAATTAGTTTGTTTGTTTCTCATTCTATCTATCTATCTATCTCTCGCTTTCTTCCTCCATCTGTCTATCTATCTATCACTTCCTCTCTCTATATATCTATCCATCGCTCTTTTTTTTCGTTTTTTTGCTTCTTCTTTCCTCTCTTTCTTTCTTTCTATCTTTCATTCTATCTATCTATCTATCTCTCGCTTTCTCCCTCTATCTGTCTATCTATCTATCACTTCCACTCTTTATATCTATCCATATCGTT
>NC_066569.1:7170136-7182636 GCF_024679095.1 Eriocheir sinensis | reverse complement strand
ATCGACGAGTCAAAGAAAACGGAGTATCATGTTAACGAGAACGGGAAGAAAAATGGAGTAGGTGTGAAGGAAGAAATGAATGGAGAGAGAGAGAGAGAGAGAGAGAGAGAGAGAGAGAGAGAGAGAGAGAGAGAGAGAGAGAGAGAGAGAGAGAGAGAGAGAGAGAAGCATATTAAGTCGACGAACTGACTGACTGACGGCATGAAAGACGGCCGCTGATTGGCTCATTGTGGGAAGGCAGGCGACCAATCATAGGACGGGAGAGGTTTTTTTTAGGGGAAACCACTTAAATTTTTTCCTTCCTTCTTTCTTTCCTTATCACCATCATCATCATCATCATCATCTTTATGCTTCTTGTCGAGCGTAGACCAAAAATAAAAGAAATAAAGGAAGAAGTCGAAAGATGAAAGAAGAAAAGAAAGAATAAATGAAAAGGAAAATAAGGAAAATGAGAAAAGAAAAAGGAAAGTTGAAAAATTCTTCCGTGTTGTTTCTGTGGACAAAAAAATGGAGGGAAAATGAAGAATAAAAAAGAAGACGAAAGAAAAGAAAAAGAAGAAAAGAAAGAAAGAAAGGGGAAGGAAAAATATATTCCTATGATGTGTCGCGTCTGAGGACCAACAAACAATGTAAAGAGAAGAAAATGAAGAGAAAAAAAAGAAAGAAGCCAAAAGAGAAAAAAAGAAAAGACGAAAAAATCCAAAGACGTCGTAACAGAGGACAAAAGAAGACGAAAAAAGGGGGAAGAGAAGAAAGAAGCAGAAACAAAGAAAGAAAACAAAGAAAGAAAGAAAAAAATAATCAAAGGACACGAAAAAAGCAGAAAGAAAGAAAGAAAAAGAAAGAAAGAAAAAAAGAAAGCAAAGAAGACGAAAAAAGGAGGAAGAGAAGAAAGAAGCAGAAACAAAGAAAGAAAACAAAGAAAGAAAGAAAAAAATAATCAAAGGACACGAAAAAAGCAGAAAGAAAGAAAGAAAGAGAAAGAAAAAAAGAAAGCAAAGAAGACGAAAAAAGGGGGAAGAGAAGAAAGAAGCAGAAACGACGAAAGAAAACAAAGAAAGAAAGAAAAAATAATCAAAGGACACGAAAAAAGCAGAAAGAAAGAGAAAGAAAGAAAAAGAAAGAAAAAAGAAAGCAAAGAAGACGAAAAAAAACATCCCTATGACATGTTTCCGTTTACAAAAAAACAAACAAACAAAAAAAAAGCTTGATGAGTTGGTTCTAAAAATAGTGAAATGTAATCTAGCACCTGATGACTTGCTGTTCTGCTCCTCCTACTAATAAGGGAGTTCAATTAAGGAGAAGGTGGAAGAGGAGGCGGAGGAGGGAAGAATGAGGATGTTAATTAAGAGGGAATAGGAGAAGGGAGGAATGAGGAAGGAGAAAATAAAGAGAGAATAAAGGAAGAGAGAATGAAACTTGAATTAGCAGGAATGAGGAAAATGATGAAGGAAGGGAAGGGAGGAATGAGGAAAAATAGGAGGAAGTTAATTTAGTGAAAGGGTGAAATAGGAGAAGAAAAGAACAAGGGAGATAAGTAAAGGGAATAAGGGAGAAGGGAAGAAAAGAGGAGTTAATGTAAAGAAAAGGGGAAGAAGGGAGGAATGAGGAAATAAATAAGGGCGTTGATTTAGTGAACGTGTGGAATAGGAGAAGGAAAGAACAAGGGAGATAAGTAAAGGGAATAAGGGAGAAGGGAAGAAAAATAGGAGTTAATGTAAAGAAAAGGGGAAGAACGGAGGAATGAGGAAAGAAATAAGGGCGTTGATTTAGTGAAACTGTGGAATAGGAGAAGAAAAGAACAAAATGAGGAAAAATAGGAGGGCGTTGATTTAGTGAAAGTGTGGAATAGGAGAAGAAAAGAACAAGGGAGATAAATACAGGGAATAAGAGAGAAGAAATAAGGGAGTTAATCTAAAGAGAATGAGGAAAGAAAAGGGAGAAATGAGGAAAAATAGGAGGGAGTTGATTTAGTGAAGGAGTGGAATGGGAGAAGAGAAGGAGGGAGATAATACAAAAAAGGAATAAAAGTTGAAACTCATCACATCAATAACTCATCAGCCAATTAGTTTATGGGTTTGTTTTTGAGTAAGTTTGAACATTAATTTACAGCTTGAGGTAAAATTGTTCACAGTGGATTATTTCTCTTTGCTCTTTCATTAATTAGTCAGTCAGTTTGTTGGATCGGTAATTGTGCAGTTAGTGACCTTATCTTTTGACTCTCTCGGTTGATGACCTTATTCGCTGACGTGGAGAATGAGTGTGTGTTTGCGATTAGAAAATGTTATGGTAATGTTGCAGAAAATGTTATAATGTTGTTCCACTTGCTGTTCCTCTTCCTCTTGTTCTTGTTCTTCTTGTTTTTGTTCTTCTTTTTCTTCTTGTTCTTCTTTTTCTTCTTTTTCTTCTAATTCTCCTTCTATCCTTCCTCACTCTCCATCTCTCTTGTCTTTGTTCTTGTTCTTCTTGTTCTTCTTCTTCTGTTTCTTCTTGTTCTTCTTTTTCTTCTTCGTCCTCCTCCTTCTCCTTCTATCCTTCTTTACCATCATTTCCCTCACTGTCCACCTCTTTTCTTTTTCTTGTTCGTCTTCATTTTCTCCCTTTTCCTCCTTGTACCCTTCCTTACCAACACCTCCCTCCCTCTCCACCTCTCTCCCTCACTAAACATTCTCCCTCTCTCCCTTTCTCACTGCAATCTCTTCTTTTCTTCTCATATTCCCTCATTCCTCTCCCTCTCTCTCTCTCTTCTCTCATTCTGCACTCTCCATCCCTTCCCTCTCTCCCTTTCTCACCACGAACTCTACTTCCCATTTTCTCTCATTCCTCTCCCTCTCTCTCTCTCTCTCTCTCTCTCTCATTTCCCACTCTCCATCTCTTCCCACGCTCATTCGCCCTTCTATCCCTCTCTTCCCAGCACCACTCACCCCTCTCCCTCTCACCCATGCTAACCACCCTCTCTCCCTTTCTTCCAGGCGGGCTCTTCCAGTCCCTCGAGATCCTGGACACCTCGGGCACACACTGCTTCCCCGCCATGAGAGAACTGTCCATCCGGTCCGGCAAGGCGTTCCTCCTCGTCTTCGCCGTCAACAGCCAACAGAGTTTCTACGAGGCACAAGCTCTCTGGGACCTCATCAAGAGTGTCAAAGGTGAGGGCTGTAAGGGGCTTGGGACTTGGGGTTGTGGTATCGTGTGAAGTGGATTTTGATGGGATTTTGACTGGTCTATTCTCTTGATCTTGATTCTCAGACGCTTTCGGATCCCACCACAAATACTTCAAGAGATCACAAAGGAGGTTACTCGGTTTCTCAGAAGTGTTGTTCTCCACGGTGCAGAAGCCTGGTCAAACTCTATCACTAGTCTCATAACACGATAACCTCTACAAAAGCCCTGATCAATTCTGTGTGTGTGTGTGTGTGTGTGTGTGTGTGTGTGTGTGTGTGTGTGTGTGTGTGTGTGTGTGTGTGTGTGTGTGTGTGTGTTCAGGCCTGTCCATTCATATAAGTGTGAAAAAAAAAGTAAAAGGAGAAAAAGGAAACAAAAAACTAACAAATGAGAAGAGAGGAAGGAAGGAAGGAAAGGAAGGTTTAGAGGAAGGAAAGGGAGGTAAGGGAGGAGGGAAAACGGGAAGACTGAGAAGAAGAAAGGGAGGATGGAGGTAAAGGAGGAGGGGAGGAAAGGTAAAAGTAAGGTAAGGTAAGGGAGAGAAAACAAGAGAAGGTAAACAGCAAGTGATTCATTAGGGAGAAGGAGGGAGAAAGGGAAGACAGAGAAGAAAAAAGGGAGGATGGAGGTAAGGGAGGAGGGGGAGGAAAGGGAGGAGTAAAGTAAGGTAAGGGAGAGAAAAAAAGAGAAGGTAAACAGCGGGTGATTCATTAGGCGCCAGGTAAGAATGGCACACCTGTCCGGGTTTTTGCAGAAGCTCGGAGTCTTTATTAAGTCATTAGCTTGTTTCCAGGTAAGCGTGGGAGGAAAGGTGAGATAAGTGACGGCTAATTAAACGAGAGGGAAAGTGGGAGAGGGAAGGGAAGGGAAGGGAAGGGAAGGGAAGGGAAGGGAAGGAACGGGATGGAAAGGGAAATGATAGGACGGGAAGGAATGGGAAGGGAAGAGTAGGAGGGGGAGGGAAAGGGAAGGGAAGGGAATGGAAGGGAATTGAAGGGAAGGGAAAGGAAACGAAGGGATGGAAGGGAAAAGAACGGGAAGGGAAGGCAGGGGAAGGGAAGGAAAGGGAAAAGAAAGAGAAGAGAAAGGAAGAGTGGGGAAAGGATGGGAAGGGAAAGGAAAGAAAGAGAAGGGAAGGGAAGGGAAGAGAAGGAAAGGAAAGGGAGGAAGAAGAAAAGGAGTAAGAAGCAAAAGGAGGAAGAAGGATGGAGAGAAGGGAAGAAAGGGAGAAGGGAGCAAATATAGAAGGAAGGGAAGGAAAAAAAGAATATAGAAGAGAAGAGATAATAGAAGAGGGAGGAAAGGCAGAGCGAAGGAAAGGGAGGATAAGGAAAGGGAATAGCAAGTAACCGGAGAGAGGAAATAGAGGGAAAAGAAAGGAAAGGAAAGAGAGAATAGAGGAAATTTAAAAGGCAGGGAATGTTGAGAAAGTAAAGGAAGGAGAAGAGGTAAGGGAGGAGGGAAGGAAGGAAGAGAGGGAGGAGAGGAAGAGGAGGGGAAAGGTAGGAGGGAGGGAAGAGAAAAGAAGCAAACTAAATAATTAACTTTTAAGAGGCCCAAGTGTTGAATTTAAAGAAGGAGGAGGAGGAGGAGGAGGAGGAGGAGGAGAGGAGAAGGAGGAGGAAAGAGTGAGTGGGTGAGAGAGAGAGAGAGAGAGAGAGAGAGAGAGAGAGAGAGAGAGAGAGAGAGAGAGAGAGAGAGAGAGAGAGAGAGAGAGCAAACCACTTTCCACACTCATTCAGTAAATTAGGGGCGTAGGAGGCAGAAAGAACTTCGGGGAAAAACATAATGAGAGAGAGAGAGAGAGAGAGAGAGAGAGAGAGAGAGAGAGAGAGAGAGAGAGAGAGAGAGAGAGAGAGAGAGAGAGAGAGAGAGAGAGAGAGAGAGAGAGAGAGAGAGAGAGAGAGAGAGCTTACTTGACTGTTCTCTAAAATCTTATTAACGTTTGATGATTATTATTATTATTATTATTTTTCTTCTCATTTCTCTTTGACACTTTCGTTTTTTTTTTTTCTATTTCGCCTTTTTATATTATTTTCGTTTTTCCCTTATTTCGTTTTTGGCCTTTTTTGTGTTTTTTTCCCTTTGTCCTTTTCCTTAGTTTTGTTTTTCATTGTTTTCTTTTCTTTTTGTTGTTGTTGTTGTTGTTTTATTTTTTGTGTGGCTACGTTTTCTCAACCATTTCTTTTCAATTTTGTACTTTTTTCGTTTTTCTTTTTTTTTCATTTTTGTCTTCCGTCTTTCTTTTTTTTCGTTATCATTTTTCGTCATTCTTTCGTTATCATCATATTCCGTTGTCGTGTTTTTTCAATTTTTTTCCCCTTTAATGCTGTTGATTGTTTTCTCTATTTCCTTCATTTCCATCATATTTAAGGTTTTCGTCTCTCTCTTCTTCGTTATAATTTCCCGTCATACTCTCGTTATCACATTTCTTTTCCGTCTTTTTTTCTCTTTTTCGTCACTGCATTTTCTTTTATCTTTTGCGTCATATTGTCGTCATTATCACAATCCATCTCGGCTCATTTTCATTTTTTAATCGCTCGTTTCCTTCCGCGTGGCCGGCTCAGAACACACTTTTTTTCTCTTCTTCCTCTTATTTCAGTTTTATACGATTTTTTTTTTATAGCTTATTCAGTATTGTACCCGATTTTTATCTTTTCTTTAACTGTCAACACCTGTAATTACTATTTCTATTTGCAATCACTTCCATTTTCATTCTATTGACACTTTGTTCTTAATTAGTAGAGCCTGTCGGTGTGTGTATAAATCTATTTCTCTATCTAAGTGTATTTTTATCTTTTGTCCCTTTGATAACGATATAGGAATTTCGCTCTTATTTTCCTAATCTATTTTTGTCCTCCTTTATTCCCTTCCTCGCCTCCTCCTTCACTGTCCGTCTGTACGTCTGTCTCTCTATTTTTGATCTCCCATTTTTCCTTTTTAATTAGACGTCCGGGTTCAATTTCTACCTTATCTTTGCGTTTTTTTGTTCGTTCACTTCCTCCTCCTTCTTCATCCCCTTCCTCTCCTCCTCCTTCACTGTCTATCTGTACATCTGTCTCTCTATTTTTGATCGTCCGTTTTTCCTTTTTAATTAACGTCCGGGTTCAGTTTCCACCTCATCTCTGCTTTTCTCCGTTCTTTCACTTCCTCCTTCCTTCTTCATCCCCTTCCTCTCCTCCTCCTTCACTGTCTATCTGTACATCTGTCTTTTTTTTTTTTTTGATGGTCCATTTTTTCCTATTTAATTAGACATCCGGGTTCAATTTCTACCTTATCTTTGCGTTTTTTTTGTTCGTTCACTTCCTCCTCCTCCTTCATCCCCTTCTCCACCTCCTCCTTCACTTTTTATCTATGTCTCTTTTATTTGTCTTTCCTCTTGCTGATCCATTCTCGATAACACTCTGCTAAGTTCTTTTTATCACCATTTTCTTCCGTCCATCCATTCAATGTCTTCTCTCCTCCTCCTTCTCCTCCTCCTCCTCCTTCATCCCCTTCGTTATCATCTTCACTAACCACCACATTTTAAAACACATCCTGATTCTTTTTCTCCTATATTTTCCTTTCCTTCCTTCCATTCCTTCTTTTCTCCTCTTTCGTTTCATTCTGCACCTCCTCCTTCAATTTCTATCTATCTATCTGTCTTTTTTGTCCTTCCTTTTGTTTATCCATTCTCAATAACATACCTACTAAGTACTTTTTATCAACATTGTCTTCCTTCCATCCATTCCATCCTTTCCTTCTTTTCATTCCTTAATTCTTTTCTCCTCTTTTATCCCCATGTTGCACCTCCTCCCTCACTTTCTATCTATCTATCTCTTTTTTTGTCTTTCCTCTTGTTTATCCATTCTCAATAACATACCTACTCAGTACTTTTTATCAACATTGTCTTCCTTCCATCCAATCCATGTCTTTCTTCCTCCTCCTCCTCCTCCTCCTCCTCCTAGTCAATTTTTCTCCTCTCTCCTCCTCCTCCTTCACCCCCTTCGTCACCAGCACCTTCACTAACAACCTCTTCTCTCCCCCTTCAGATGTGGACAACGTGCCGACAGTACTCGTGGGCAACAAGGTGGACGCGGCGGGGGAGCGCGAGGTGCCCTGGGAGGAGGGTCACGCCTTCGCGGCCGAGCACATGCCCTGCGGAGCCTACCTGGAGACGTCGGCCAAGTTCAACCTCAACGTCGATCTTGTCTTTAGAGAACTCCTGGTGCTGGCGTTCGGACTAGGCAAAGACGAGGTAAGGAAGAGGAGGAGGAGGAGGAGGAGGAGGAGGAGGAGGAGGAGGAGGAGGAATAGACTGTGAATAAGGTCAAGGAGGAAGGACGAATAGAAAGAAAGAAAAGAAGAAAAGGAAGAAAGGGGGAAGAGAGGAAGGAAAGGAACGCAAGGGAGAGGAAACAGGAGAAAAGAGAACAGGAGAGAAAGGAAGGAGGAAGAGGAGGAGGAGGAGGAGGAGAAATGGGTTTAGAATAAGGTCAAAGAGAGGAAAGGAAATGAGATAAAAGGAAAAATTAAGAAATACGAAGAAAAGAATCAGAAAGAGAAGGAGGAGGAGGAGGAGGAGGAGGAGAAAGGAAGAGGAAAAAGGAAGAAGGAGGAAGATATGTGTTTAGAATAAGGGCATAATGGCATAGGAAGCAGAGAAAAAAAAGGAAAATAAAGAAGAGGGAAGAAAGGGAAGAAGAAGGAGAAGGAGAAGAAAGACAAGAGGAAGAAAAAGGAAGGAGGTTTAAAGAATGCAAAATTAAAGAAGATGACAAACGAAAAAAAGAAAATAACAGGAGGAGAAGAGGAGGAGGAAGAAGAGGAGGAGGAGGAAGAAGACGGAGGAGGAGAAGAGGAGGAAAAAGGAAGAAGATTGAAGATGACAAACGAAAGAAAAGAAAGAAAACAACAGGAGAAGAAGAGGAGGAAGAAAGGGAAAGAAAGGGTTAATGAAGGGGAGAGGAAGATTTTAAGAGAGAATTAAAGTGAAGGGAAGGAATGTATATGAAGAAGAAGGGAAGGGAAGGGAAGGGAAGGGAAGGGAAGGGAGAAGATGATGGTGAGAAGAGGATGGGGAAGATGAGGTTAAGAGGGAAGTAATACGAGGTCAAGGAGGGGAAGGAGGAGGAGGAGGAGGAGAGGAAGGAGAGTAATAGTGGAGAGAAGAAAGAAGGAGGAGGAGGAGGAGAAGGAGGAGGAGGAGGAGGAGGAGGAGGAGGAGGAGGAGGAGGAGGAGGAGGAGGAGGGAAGGGAGAAGTGGTGATTAGGGAAAGTAAGTGGGGAGTGGGACGAGGACAAGTACGAGGAGGAGGAGGAGGAGAAGGAGGAGGAAGAGGAGGAGGAGGATAGAGTACGCCAGAAGATGAAGGTGTCAAAGATTAGAGAGAGGAGAGATTGAGGGAGATGAGGGAGGAGGAAGATCAAAGAGGAGGAGGAGGAGGAGGAGGAGGAGGAGGAGGAGGAGGAGGAGGAGGAGGAGGAGAAGGAGGAGGAGACTGAAAAAAAATGCTACTTGACATTTATAAAAAGTAGGAGGAGGAAGAAGAGGAGGAGGAGGAGGAGGAGGAGGAAAGGAGGAGGCGGAAGTTGTCAAATGAAAAAAACAACAACAAAGGTCAAACAACAACAACAAAAACAGTGATATACGTGACAATAACACAAATACTAATAACAACAAACAAACTAATCACACAATATCTCCCTCTCTCTCTCTCTTTCTCTCTCTCCCAATCTCTCTATCTTACCCTTATCCTCCCTCTCTCTCTCTCTTTCTCTCTCTCTTTCAATCTCTCTATCTTACCCTTATCCCTTCCCTCTCTCTCTTTCTCTCTCTCCCAATCTCTCTATCTTACCCTTATCCTTCCTCCT
The DNA here is from genome assembly GCF_024679095.1 of Eriocheir sinensis. Taxonomy (NCBI): domain Eukaryota; kingdom Metazoa; phylum Arthropoda; class Malacostraca; order Decapoda; family Varunidae; genus Eriocheir; species Eriocheir sinensis. The sequence goes on along the minus strand of NC_066569.1, from coordinate 7,173,621 downwards.
TCTCTCTCTTTCTCTCTCTCCCGATCTCAATCTTCCCCTTATCCTCCCTATCTCTCCTCTCCCTGTCTTTCTTACCCAATCTCTCTATCTAACCCTTATCCTCCCTATCTCTCCTCTCCCTGTCTCTCTTATACCCTCCCTTCTCTTTCTCTCTCCCTCTCTCTCCCTTTCCTTCAACTCTCCCCAACAGAAGAAGGAGAGACGACCATCCCGCATCAAGCTCTCCCTAAGTGACCTGTCTCTCACTCTACGCCGCAAGTCTTCAGGAGCAATGTCAACGGGCTCAGGGACTACTCTAGCGACGGTCTCCTGCTTCTCCACCGACGACGAGACCCCCTCCACACCCACCCCCTCCCCACACCACCACCGTGACCTCCACCACCACCTCAAGGCCCACGGTCATCGGAGGTGCAGCGAGAGGGGTGATATGGACGAGGAGGAGGACGAGGAGGCGAATAACAGGCGACAGTACCATCATATTCATCCGAGTTTAATGTCTGGGAAGGAGAAGTGTGTGATATTGTAATGTGTGTGTGTGTGTGTGTGTGTGTCTGTGTGTGTGTGTGTGTGTGTGTGTGTCTGTGTGTGTGTGTGTGTGTGTGTGTCTGTCTAGCATCTGAACACAATCCTTGACATTCTCTCTCTCTCTCTCTCTCTCTCTCTTACACACATACACATATACACACACACACACACACACACACACACACAAACAAACACACATACACACACACATATATATAGAGAGAGAAAGAGAGAAAGAAAGAAAGAAAGAAAGAGAGAAAGAAAGAAAGAAAATGACAAAACATACCACACAGGGTCAGCACAGTATATATATACAAACCTAAAAGTATGAATGTGTATATTTTGCTACGTAGAATGCTCGCTCGCTCGCTCACTAAGAATATATATGTATAGAGATGCTTGTAAATACAGATTATACATAGCCAGCACTTATTATGTGTACACACGAATCTAGCTCAGTACTATATTAATAAACCTGCATCTGTATATATATCTATGTAATCGAAGCTTGTACATAAATAATAATGATAATAATAGTAATAATAATGATAATAAAACGAAGAATATGATTTGATGCTCTGTTGATTCTCCTGTCATAAGAACATAAGAACATAAGAACGTAGGAGTCTGCAAGAGGCCGGTAACTCCAGTGAATCTAGCCCCACCTAATATCACTGTCCATGAATTTATCTAATCTATTTTTTTCAATGTGACGATTGGCACTCACCACATGACTGCTCAGCCTGTTCCACTCATCTACCACTCTGTTAGTAAACCAATTTTTGCCTATGTCCCTGTTGAATCTGAATTTATCCACTTTAAACCCATTACTACGTGTCCTACCCGGCTCTCTTACCATCAGAACCTTATGAATATCCCCCTTATTAAAGCCCTTCATCCATTTATAAACCTCGATCAAGTCACCTTTCTAGAGAATGCAAGTTTAATTGTTTTAGTCTTTCCTCGTATGGCAAGTTTCTTAATTATCCAGTTTAAACCCATTACTTCGTGTCCTACCCGGTTCTCTTACCAACAAAATCTTATGAATATCTCCCTTATTAAAGCCCTTCATCCATTTATAAACCTCGATCATGTCTCCACGCACCCTTCGCCTTTCAAGAACGCAAGTTTAATTGTTTGAGTCTTTCCTCGTATGGCAAGTTTCTCAACCCCTGAATCATCTTAGTCATCCTCCTCTGCACCAATTCTAACATTTTTATATCCATTTTATAGTAAGGTGACCAGAACTGAGCCGCATAGTCAAGATGAGGTCTAGGTGAACGTCTAACTAATGCTAAATATAGTTTGAGGAAGACTTCGGCGTGACGTCATTCAGTAAAGAGATGACGAGCGAACTTACGAACACACGAGAAGAAGGACGAGAAGAAAGTTATGATGAAGGGAAAAAAAGTTTGAGAGGACAAAATAAAAGGTTTGTAGAAGAAAAAAAGTTCAGAAAGTGAAGAGGCAATATACGTAAACGGGTGACGAGAGAGAGAGAGAGAGAGAGAGAGAGAGAGAGAGAGAGAGAGAGAGAGAGAGAGAGAGAGAGAGAGAGAGAGAGAGAGAGAGAGAGAGAGAGAGAGAGAGAGAGAGAATTTTACCTCTCTACATGTTCGTCACCTGGGCAACGAAACACACACACACACACACACACACACACACACACACAACCGTCACTATTTCCCCCTTCCCACGGACGCACGCACGCACAGGTGACGTCACTAGGGGCAGGGACCTGAGCTAAATATATCTTGAATCACGGCAGAGGTAAATTGGAAGGTGAGTCTACCTGGCCAGTGACGTCATCCAGGTGCAGGTATAAGGTTACGGGAAGGATAAACATCAGTAGTAGAAGTAGTATAAGAGGTAGTAGTAGTAGTAATAGTAGTAGTAGTAGTAGTAGTAGTAGTAGTAGTAGTAATAGTAGTAGTAGTAGTAGTAGTCATTATGGATATTTCGTTCATTCCTTCTTCTTTTCCTTCCTTCCTTCACTTCTCTCTTTCTTTAAGCATTTATTTACTTTTTTTATTAATTTATTCACTTATTCACTTATTATTTTTCTCCTCTCCCTTTTTTCCTTCCTTCTTTTCTATGTTCTCTCTTTTCTCTCTTCCTATCTTTTTTATATTCTCAACATCAGTATTAGTAGTAGTAGTAGTAGTACACACAAACACACACACTCACAAACACTACCAGGCTCAACCATTCAAATATTCCCGCTATAGAGCATCAGGTTCAGATTATAACCTCTTTGGTATCCGAGTCTGCCTGTGAGGAGTTTGAATCCCCCTTCCCTTGACATATATATAACCGGCTGATCCCTTTGTCGCTACAGCCCTCGATCCTCTTCATGCGTCCCCTGGTACCATACATACATACATACAGACAGACAGACAGACAGACAGTGATAGACAAACAATCAGATACAGACAGACAATCATTCAAACATACATACAGATAGACAGACAGACAGTGATAGACAAACAATCAGATACAGACAGACAATCATTCAAACATACATACAGATAGACAGACAGACAGTGATAGACAAACAATCAGATACAGACAATCATTCATACATACATACAGATAGACAGACAGACAGACAGACAGACAGAGAAACCTTAGACTTGCAAAGGCGAATGTAAGGTTGTGTTTTTGAGCCAATGGGAAGAGGAAGAGGAGAGACTGATGAAGAAATGAAGGGACAGAGAGGAAGGAAGGAAGGAAGGAAGGAAGGAAAGATGGAAGGTAGGTAGGAAGAAAGGAAGGAAGGAAGGATGGATAGATGGTATGAAGAAAGGAAGAAGGGAAGGAACGAAGGAAGGAAAGGAAGGAAGGAGGGAGGGATGGAATGAAGGAAGGGAATGAATGAACAAAAGAAGAAAGAGGGGAACGAATGGAAGGAAGGAAGGAAGGAAGGACGGAAGGAAGGAAGGGAACGAAATATGGAAGGA
>NC_066569.1:7160136-7165136 GCF_024679095.1 Eriocheir sinensis | reverse complement strand
AATGGATAAACTTTGAAACCACTAATGAAAAAAGAGAAAATGTGTTAGTCCAAGAACATGAAGAACAAGAACGAAAACAAAACATGAGAAATTAAATGCAAAAGAAGAACAGAAAGAACAAGAAAGCAGGAGCAGAAGAAGACGAAGAAGAAAAACGAAAACGAAGAAAGAGAAGAAAGAAAGAAATGAAGAAAAAAAAGAAAAACAAGGAAGACGGAATAAATGAATGAATAAAGAAAAGAAGAAAGAAAAGGAGATTTGGTGATTACACGTTAAAGGATAAAGATAAGAATGACGTTTATTTAAGCCAATGACAGTAACAATAACAATAACAGTAATAATAAAAAAAATAAGAACAACGATAACAATAAATAACAATGATAACTAACTACCAAACAACACACACACACACACACACACACACACACACACACACACACACACGCACACACACAAGTAGGTCACGTTCACACACACAAACGCACACACCTGTCAACCCACGATCAGGTGAACTCCAGGTAACATACAAGAAAAGAAAACTTCAGAGAAAAACATCTAATAACGCAGGATTACATTACTTGCCTACGGGGGAAAAAGTATTAAATAACACCGGATTATGATAGTGGTGGTGGTGGTGGTGGTGGTGGAGTGAAGAAGATGAAGAACAAGAAGAAGAGGTTGAAATAGAAGAAGAAGAACAAGAACAAGAAGAAGAAGAACAAGAACAAGAAGAAGAAGAACAAGAACAAGAAGATGAGGTTGAAATACAAGAAGAAGAAGAAGAAGAAGAAAAAAAAGAAGTAGAAGATGAAGAAGATGAAGAAGACGACCCATGGAAATACTAACACAACAACCTCTATGAAAGCCTTGTCAAACTATCACTATAGGCTCATAAAACTACCCATGGAAATACTAACACAACAACTTCTACCAAAGCCTTGTCAAACTATCACTGTGCTCATAACACTACCCATGGAAATACTAACACAACAACCTCTATGAAAGCCTTATGAAACTACCCGTGGAAATACACAAAACAATCCCTACGAAAGCCTTATCCAATGTGTGTGTGTGTGTGTGTGTGTGTGTGTGTGTGAGAGAGAGAGAGAGAGAGAGAGAGAGAGAGAGAGAGAGAGAGAGAGAGAGAGAGAGAGAGAGAGAGAGAGAGAGAGAGAGAGAGAGAGAGAGAGAGAGAGTCCCAAAATGTTGAAGGAATAAGGGCGTGATCAGACTCTGCGGTCCTAAAGGAGGGCATTCAAATCCCAAGTCGATGCTCTCCTTGTAGGTCTCGATCCCTTAGGTGGAACTGATCCTCTCCAAGTGTCCCCATTATTATTTTTAAAGGGATCTCAAGTGTCGTGTATTTATAGAGGTCTCAAGAGTCTTAAGTGTTTTTCTTGGACAGGTTTACAGAGTGCTATTCTTGATCATAACGAGATTTACGGTTATAAATAAAAGGATTCAGATCTCTTAGTTTTTTGTTGTGTTTTTTTAATAGAGGTTTACATTATCGTAGTGTATATTTATAGAGGATTCAAGACTCTGAAGTGTTTTTCTTATAGAGATTTCCAGTCTATTATTGTTTACCATGAGCTTTGCTGTTAAAAAAGGGATTTAGCTCTCTTATTGTTTTTATAGAAGTTTAGATTGTCGAGTTGTATAATTATGAAGGGCTACAATGCCTTACTAAGTGTATTTATAGATGTTTCAAGAATTCTAGTGTTTTTCTTATAGAGATTTCAAGTCTATTATTGTTTCCCATGACGGGGTTTGCAGTTAAAAAAGGGATTCAGCTCTCTTATTGTTTTTATAGAAGTTTAGATTGTCGAGTTGTATAATTATGAAGGGCTACAATGCCTTACTAAGTGTATTTATAGATGTTTCAAGAGTCTTAGTGTTTTTTTTATAGAGATTTCAAGTCTATTATTGTTTCCCATGACGGGGTTTGCAGTTAAAAAAGGGATTCAGCTCTCGTATTGTTTTTATAGAAGTTTAGATGGTCGTGTTGTGTATACATGGAGGGTTACAATGCCTTAGTAAGTGTATTTATAGATGTTTCAAGAATCTTAATGTTTTTCTTATAGAGATTTCAAGTCTATTATTGTTTTCCATCACGAGATTTGCAGTTAAAAAGGGATTCAGCTCTCTTATTTTTTTCTATAGAGGTTTAGATTGTCCTATTGTGCAATTATGAAGGGCTACAGAGTCTTAGTAAGTGTTTATAGAGGATTCAAAAGTACGAAGTGTTTTTCTTATAGAGATTTCCAGTCTATTTTTGTTTTCCATTACGAAGTTTATAGTTAAAAAAAGGGATTATACTCTCTTATTGTTTTTTATAGTGGTTTAATTGTCCTATTGTGTAATTATGAAGGGTTACAGTGCCTTAGTAAGTGAAAAAAAATAAACGAGGAAGCTGAAAAAAATTAAACGAGGAAGCTGAAAAAAATAAACTAAACGAGGAAACTGAAAAAAATAAACTAAACGAGGAAGCTGAAAAAAATAAACTAAACGAGGAAACTAAAAAAAATAAACTAAACGAGGAAACTAAAAAAAATAAACTAAACGAGGAAACTAAAAAAAATAAACTAAACGAGGAAGCTGAAAAAAATAAACTAAACGAGGAAGCTGAAAAAAATAAACTAAACGAGGAAGCTGAAAAAAATAAACTAAACGAGGAAGCTGAAAAAAATAAACTAAACGAGGAAGCTGAAAAATAAACTAAACGAGGAAGCTGAAAAAAATAAACTAAACGAGGAAGCTGAAAAAAAATAAACTAAACGAGGAAGCTGAAAAAAATAAACTAAACGAGGAAGCTGAAAAAAATAAACTAAACGAGGAAGCTGAAAAAAATAAACTAAACGAGGAAGCTGAAAAAAATAAACTAAACGAGGAAGCTGAAAAAAATAAACTAAACGAGGAAGCTGAAAAAAATAAACTAAACGAGGAAGCTGAAAAAAAATAAACTAAACGAGGAAGCTGAAAAAAATAAAATAAACGAGGAAGCTGAAAAAAATAAACTAAACGAGGAAGATGAAAAAAATAAAATAAACGAGGAAGATGAAAAAAATAAAATAAACGAGGAAGATGAAAAAAATAAAATAAACGAGGAAGATGAAATAAAATAAACTAAACGAGGAAACTGAAAAAATAAACTAAACGAGGAAGCTGAAAAAATAAACTAAACGAGGAAACTGAAAAAAATAAAATAAACGAGGAAGCTGAAAAAAATAAACTAAACGAGGAAGCTGAAAAAATAAACTAAACGAGGAAGCTGAAAAAAAATAAACTAAACGAGGAAGCTGAAAAAAAATAAACTAAACGAGGAAGCTGAAATAAAATAAACTAAACGAGGAAGATGAAATAAAATAAACTAAACGAGGAAGCTGAAAAAAATAAAATAAACGAGGAAGATGAAAAAAATAAAATAAACGAGGAAGATGAAAAAAATAAAATAAACGAGGAAGATGAAAAAAATAAAATAAACGAGGAAGATGAAAAAAATAAAATAAACGAGGAAGCTGAAAAAAATAAAATAAACGAGGAAGCTGAAAAAAATAAAATAAACGAGGAAGCTGAAAAAAATAAACTAAACGAGGAAGCTGAAAAAAATAAAATAAACGAGGAAGCTGAAAAAAATAAAATAAACGAGGAAGCTGAAAAAAATAAAATAAACGAGGAAGATGAAAAAAATCAACTAAACGAGGAAGCTGAAAAAAATCAACTAAACGAGGAAGCTGAAAAAAATAAAATAAACGAGGAAGCTGAAAAAAATAAAATAAACGAGGAAGCTGAAAAAAATCAACTAAACGAGGAAGCTGAAAAAAATAAAATAAACGAGGAAGATGAAAAAAATCAACTAAACGAGGAAGCTGAAAAAAATAAAATAAACGAGGAAGCTGAAAAAAATCAACTAAACGAGGAAACTGAAAAAAATAAAATAAACGAGGAAGCTGAAAAAAAACTTGAAATAAAACAATGATAATGAAGACGCTTAAAACAAAACTAAGATAATGAAAAAAAAAATAATGAAACGAAGCGACGATAATGAAAAAAAAAGCTTGAAATTAACCAACGATAAAAAAAAAAAAGCTTGAAACTAAACGAGGTCACACCTGAGAAAGCTTCGTTCACCGGAGTGTCAAGACTTTTACTTAATTAAACCAGCAGGATGAAAGGCGCGGTGCAATGAAGAAGAGACAGAAAATGTGTGTGTGTGTATCGAGAGAGAGAGAGAGAGAGAGAGAGAGAATATGAAAGAAAGATAGGAAGGAAAGGAAAATGGAGAGCAGAAAAATAATAAAGAAAAAAGAAAATATAGGAGAAAGGAGAAAAGAAAGACACAAAAGACGAAAAAAAGAAAGAAAAAGACAGAAAAGAGGAATTAAGAACGAAAAAAGAAAAGGATGAGAGAGAGAGAGAGAGAGAGAGAGAGAGAGAGAGAGAGAGAGAGAGAGAGAGAGAGAGACGGAAAAATACTCTGGAGGCTATAATTCTTTCGTGTTCCGCTCTTTATGTAACGACAGTGTTACGACACAAACACACACACACACACACACACACACACACACACACACACACACACACACGGCGTCCATTTCAATAACCCGTTTTCATCTTTCACTCCTTTTACGTTTTCAATGCAATAATAATAATAATAATAATAATAATAATAATAATAATAATAATAATAATAATAATGAGAAGAAGAAGAAAAAGGTGATGATGATGATGATGATGATGATGAAGGAGAAGAAGAAGAAGAAGAAGAAAACCATAACTAACAACAACAACAACAACAAAGACTCAGGTTCAAGGACATTATTCTCTCTCTCTCTCTCTCTCTCTCGTCGATACCGTATTTAAAGATTCAGATGTCAGATGCAGATGTCTCGGCAGGAGGAAAAAAGGAGGAACGGAGGAAAGGAGGGAGGAAAGAAAGGAAGGGAAGGGAAGGGAAGGGAGGGAGGGAGGAAAGGAAGGGAAGGGAGGAAGGAAGATGG
>NC_066569.1:7135136-7155136 GCF_024679095.1 Eriocheir sinensis | reverse complement strand
CTTTTTATTTTATTTATTTATTCTCTGCTCCCTATTTCAATTTATTACATATCACTACATTTTTTTTTTCAGTGGCTTTTCTTTTTTTTGGCAACAATGGCTTATTCTGTTCGTCCCCTTCCTTTTTAATATTTCAGGCGTACTCAGCGGGGCTATAGTTCACCCCTTTTTCTTTTACTTATTTTCTGTTCCACATTTCAATCTATTAAATGTCACTCAGCTTTTTTGTTTTATTTTTGGGGGCAGCTGTGGTTTTTTAATTGACGCTGTTGTTGTTTTTCTTTTCTATTCATATCTCACTTATTATTTGTTTAAGCTCTTGCGTTGATCTTTTTCTTTTATTTCAGACTTATTTCGTTCTTTTTCATTTCATCCTTTGTTTATATTTCATCCTCATTCTTTTTTATAATATTTCCGTTCTCAGGGGATTTAACTTTCCATTTTTTTTTATATTCCTTGTTTCAGTCTATTAAATGTCACTTCCTATTATTTCCTTTTTTTGGGGGGGGAGGGGGACAACAGTGGTTTAATAATAGATACAGCTGTTGTTTTTTCTTTCTTTATTTTTATTCGTATCGCAGTAATCACTTTTGAGGCAGCATCGTGGAGTTGATCCCTATCCCATTTTTTCTTATATTTCAGGCGTTTATTTCATTTTTTTTCATTTCACTCTTTTTTAATATTTCATCCTCATTCTTTTCTTTAGCATTCTCAGGGGACTCAATTTATCATTTTTTTCTATTCCTTATTCCAATCTATTAATGTCACTTCCTATTATTTTTCCTTTTTTTCTGGCAGCAGTAGTTTAATAATATATACGGCTGTTGTTTTTTCTTTCATTTATATTCGTATCAAAGTAATATTTTTTGAGCCAAAGTCGTTGAGTTTATCCCCTTCCTTTTTTTTAATATCACTTGCGTTTACAAGGGGGACACTAACGTTTTTCTTTCCTATTCTTCCTTCAATATTTCAATCCTTTCAATGTAACTTTCTAATATTTTTCAGTGCAGTGGTTTATTTTTAGATGCTGCCGTTGTTGGTTTTTCATTTTCCATTTGCATCACAGTAATAATTTTTAAAGCAGAGTCGTAGTGTTCATCCCCCATCACTCTGCTTATACTTCAGGCGTTCTCATTTGGGCTTAATTTCGTTTTTTCCAGGTACGGTTTACTAAAAAGCTTGTTATTACGCAGCTCGGAGCCTCTCTTTGTATACAGGTGAAGGTTAGGCGCTATATTTAGAACCTGCGTGGAGAATAATTATGATGTAGATATTTTCAAGGTCAAAGTGGATAACATGATGATGATGATGATGATGATGATGATGATGATGATGATTCCCTGTTTTTTTCCTTTCCTTTGTTCTCTTCTTGTATTTTTCTTTCTTTCTTGTTTTCCTTTATCCCTTTTCCTCTATATTTTCTCCTCTATCACCTCTCTCTCTCTCTCTCTCTCTCTCTCTGCTTCTTCCCTTTGCATCCCTCTTTCCTTTCTTTTCCTTTTTTTTGTCTCTGTCAATTAATCTCTTTCTCTCCCTTTCATCGTCTTTCTTGTTCTTTCACTCTTTTCCTTTCAATTTATTTCTTTTCTGTTTCGATATTCTCTTTCGTTCCATTCTCTCTCTCTTCTCTCAAATCCTCTCTTCCCTTTAATCAATATCTACACTCGGTTTAGCTCTCCACTTAAAATACATTCCTTTTACTTTTTCAATTTCTCTTTTCTACTTCAACCTATGCCAGCAATTTCAGTTTTTCTCTTTACTTTCTCAATTTCAACTTTCCCTGTTATTTTTTTATCATTACTAGTTCGATCTATTTCTTCTCTTCCAATTTATTTCTTTGCTTTTTCAAATTTTCTCTCCCAAAGCATTTTTATGTGTACTTTTTTTATCAATTAATTTCTACATCTTCGGTTTTCTCTACACTCAATTTTTCTTTACTTCCAATTACAGTTTAACTCTTTTCTTTTTATTCATCTCCCATTTTCATTTGTTTTTTTCTTTCTTCGTCCTCCATCTCAATATCGCTCTTTACTATTTCAATTTATCTTTCTATTTTAATTTTCTCTCTCTACTCTCAACTTTTCCTTCCTTTCAATTCCAGCTAATCTCTACTCTTTTCATTTCTCTTCCATTTTCATTCGTTTCTTTCTTCCTCCTCCATTTCAACCTTTCTTTTTACTCTTTTTTCAATTTATCTTTTCATTTCCAGTTTATGTATCTACGAATATCTCAATTTTTCCTTCCTTCCAATCCGGTTAATCAATATTTTCTTCATTTCACTTCCATTTTCATTCGTTTCTTTCTTCCTCCTCCATTTCAACCTTTCTTTTTACTCTTTTTCAATTTATCTTTTCATTTCCAGTTTATGTCTCTACGTAGATCTCAGTTTTTTCTTCCTTCCAATCCAGTTAATCTAGACTTTTTTTTTCATTTCTCTCTTCATTTTCATTTTCTCTCCTTTTATTTCAATTTCTCTCTCTCTCTCTCTCTCTCTCTCTCTCTCTCTCTCTCTCTCTCTCTCTTCCGTTTTCACACGTTTCTTTTTTGGTCCTCTCTCCCTCCCTTGCATCCCTTTACCTCTTCTAATGCTGTCCCTTACCTTCCCTCTCTTCTCTCCTTCTCCCCTCCCCTTCTCCTCCCACTCACCTTGTTGCCTCACCGCCGCCGCTACCCTTCACAGCTTGTCCTTTTCTCCTTCCCTGACCGTGACCTTTCCTGACCTCACCCGCGAGCGAGAGAGAGAGAGAGAGAGAGAGAGAGAGAGAGAGAGAGAGAGAGAGAGAGAGAGAGAGAGAGAGAGAGCAAGGAACCACAGACGTAAAAATAGACACTTATAGATAGATAGATAGATAGAGACATATATAGATAAATAAATAGATAGACTTGCACACAGACAAAACAGAAAATATACAGACAGACAGACAGACAGACACAGGTAGAAAAAGACAGACAGATAGAAAAACAGAGAAGCAGTGAATGGACGAATACTAAAAGAAAATACATGAATAAATAAATAAATAAATAGAAATACGAATAAATAACAGATGAAGCACCACACTCGAAGCATCAAACCGCGAGTCGAAACCGTGTGAAGCAATTTTCGGGAACACCAATTCTGCATCATCATCATCATCATCATCATCATTCATGTCTCTCTCCTCGGATGGGTATGACCTTTTACGCACATACAGAGGTCATTGTGCTGGGTTTTTTTACGAGGGAGGAGGAGGAGGAGGAGGAGGAGGAGGAGGAGGAGGACATATGCGTGGGTGGAAATGAAAGCAATATATTAAAATGCTTTCGACTCTCTCTCTCTCTCTCTCTCTCTCTCTCTCTCTCTCTCTCTCTCTCTCTCTCTCTACTCTCTCTCTCTACTCTCTCTCTCTACTCTCTCTCTCTCTCTACTCTCTACAACTCCAATAAAGTCGATGGTATTAATGTTACTTTTACTACTAACACTATTTTCATTCCACCAACACCACCATCACCACCACCACCACCACCACCATCACCACCACCACCACCGTCACCTTTACCTGGCTCTTCCGACTTATTGATTGGAGGGAAACACACCTGTCGTCGTGCTGGCAACCCTAACGTGACTCACCTGGACAGAGAGAGAGAGAGAGAGAGAGAGAGAGAGAGAGAGAGAGAGAGAGAGAGAGAGAGAGAATACTACTACTACTACTACTACTACTACTACTACTACTACTACTAGAACTTGTATCCAAGAATAATTAAAGCATGTCATAATTTGTTTACCTTAAAATTAATAAAGAAAAAAAAACAAGTACCTGAAGGAAGAATGTTTTTTACGTCAGATTATTATTATTATTATTATTATTATTATTATTATTATTATTATTATAGACAGGCATAAAGGGGAAACATAAATATTAATAACACACATTATAGAGAATCATACACCGCAAAAGTTTATTCATTAATTTCTATCACAAATATCATCATCATCATCATCGTTACAGTTCGTGGTGGCAATAATCATAATAATAATAATAATAATAATAATAATAATAATAATAATAATAATACCAATAACAACAACAACAATACAATTACATAATATCGTTCCACATTTTTTTCCATTATTACACTTTACATAATCCTGCATCATCATCATCATCATCATCATCATCATCATTACAGGTCTAAGCCACTATCACAATAATTACAACGCCTCAAAGCACAAACAAATAATAATCACAGTAAAGAAACTCATAATAATCACGAGAAACAACGACATCATCCCAACAGTTACATCAGCTCCGTTCACACCTTTTAACTTCACTTTTAATTCTCTGTCTCTCGTACTAACTCAATATCGAGAGGTTCTATTTGTTCTCTCTCTCTCTCTCTCTCTCTCTCTCTCCCCGTCAACGTTATTCTTATATTAAAACGTCACTTCACTGAAACTCGAACGTCAAATATCAAACGGGGAGAAAAGGTTAAACACGGCGTGCCTTAATAATTCACACACACACACACACACACACACACACACACACACACACACACACACACACACTGAGGGGAGCAATTGGTTTGGTTGCGATGAAGAAGAGGGGATTGGAGGGGAGGGGAGGGGGGGGGGAATGGAGGCAGAGAGAGGTAGACTAGAGAGAGAGAGAAAGAGGAGAAAAAGAAAAGTAATTATGCAAGTTATCACCAGGCCTATTCTTTCCCCTTTCTCTCTCAACCCATACAGTTCTTCAGTCCCTTAAACACCTCCTTCCACACACACACACACACACACGCACACACTCACACCTTATTCTTATACCTGGCAGGACTTGGCTTACACGCACTCCCAGGTAAGGAGGAGAACGAAGCGGGGAAGGAACCGGAGGAGGAGAAGGAGGAGGACGAAGAGGAGGAGGAGAAGGAGAAGGAGGAGAAGCCCAAATCACCACCGCTGGGTAGTTCAAATATCACAGGGGGCAGCGAACACCCTTTAGGGGACTCCTGGACCACGTATATGACAAGAGGGCAACCCATACACACCGTCTTAGCTAGTCTGGAGGTGAGGTCGAGGGAGTACATGGTAAGGAGTATTCTGGAGTAGCACATTGGGCACTCCAGAGGGACGGGGTGGCTTGGGTAGCTGACAATGTAATAAAAGCCGTCTGCAGGAGGCTTGATAACATGAGGTTGATTCCTTTTTCTGCGTCTGTGGATAGGTGGCGTTAGTGTTGTTTGTGGGTTGTTTGTGTGTGTGTTTGTGGACGTTTTTGTGTTGTTTTCATATTCGTTGTTGTTGTTGTTTTCGTTGTAATGTTCACCCTCTTCGTATTTCTGTTTCTCTCTAGTTCTTCTCTCTCCCTCTTTTTTCCTTACCTCCCATGTTCGTTTTCTTAAGTTGTAGCTCATTCTTCTCTTTTCTTCTTCCTCCTCCTCCTCCTCCTCCTCCTCTTCCGTGTCCTTCTCGTCCTCCTCCTCCTTATATTCATCTACGTCTTCATCAGTTATTTCTTGTTCTTCGTCTTTCTCTTCTTCCTGTTCTTCTCCTTGTTCTTCTTCTTCCATGCTTCTATACACTTCCTTTCTTCGTAAACTGTACTCTACTGTTTCTCTTCTTCTCTTTCTTTCCTCCTCTTCCTTCTTCCTCCTCCAATTCCTCCTCCTCCTCAAGTTTACCCTCCTCCTCCTTTCTTTCTCCATCCTCTCTGCCGTGAAGAAATATCTCCCTCCCTTTTTTATTCTTCTTCTTCTTCCTCCTCCTCCTCCTCCTCCTCTTATCTTACACTCCCTCGAGGCAAGGTTCAGTGATCCTTCTTTTTCCTCCTCCTCCTCCTCCTCCTCCTCCTCCTCCTTCTCTTCCTCCCACTCTTTCTCCTCCTCTTCCTCTTCATCTGTTTCCTCTTTCACAGGTTTTATTTTCTCTTTACCTCTTAAAAGCCGGTTGAAATGCATCTCCTCCTCCTCCTCCTCCTCCTCCTCCTCCTCCTCCTTCTCCTCCTCCTCCTCCTCCTCTCCCGACTCAAATTTAACTTCCACGATCAGTGACTCATTAAGTTCAATATTCTCCTCGGCATCCAAAAAAAGACAAATTCCTTTTTTAAATACATCATCATCAAGCTCCTCTTTTTCTTCCTCTTCCTCTTCAGCCTCTTCTTTTTCCTCCTCCTCCTCCTCCTCCTCCTCCTCTACAGCCTTCTCTTCTAGCTTCCCCTCTTCTTCTCCTTCTTCTTCTTCTTCTTCTTCTTCTTCTTCTTCTTCTTCTTCTTCTTCTTCTTCTTCTGCTTCTTCTACTGCTACTTCCACCTTCTCCTCCTCTTCCTCCTCCTCCTCTTCTAGCTTCCCCTCTTCTTCTTCTTCTTCTTCTTCTTCTTCTTCTTCTTCTGCTGCTACTTCCTCCTCCTCCTCCTCTTCCTCCTGCTCTTCTTCTTCAGCCTCCTCTTCTTCTCCTTCTGCTTCTTCTTCTTCTACTTCTTCTTCTTCTACTTCTTCTGCTTCTTCTTCTTCTTCTTCTTCTTCTACTGCTGCCTCCTCCTCCTCCTCCTCCTCCTCCTCTTCTAGCTCCTCTTCTTCTCCTTCTGCTTCTTCTTCTTCTCCTTCTAATTCTTCTTTTTCCTCTGCTTCTTCTTCTTCTTCTTCTTCTTCTTTGTCTTCTTCTTCTGCTACTGGTTCTTCCTCCTTCTCCTCCTCTTCCTCCTCCTGCTCCTCTTCTTCCTCCACGACGTCTTCCTCCCACACTACTTGAGGTATTTCAGCCTCCTCCACCACAGTCTGAGGCACAAGAGGAGGAGGAGGAGGAGGAGGAGGAGGAGGAGGAGGAGGAGGAGGAGGAGGAGGAGGAGGAAAGAGAAGAGGAGGAGGAGGAGTGGTCAGTGGTGGAGGTGGAGGAGGTTGAGGAGAAGACAGATGAGGAGGAGATAAAGATGTAGGAGGTGACAAAAGAGGAGGAGGAGGAGGTGGAGGAGGTGGAGGTGGAGGAGGTGGAGGAGGAGGAGGAGAGGATATAGAATGTGGGACTCCGATGTCTTCTCCTTCATGATACCTCTTCCTCCTTCTTCCTTCCTCTCCCTCCTCCTCTTCCTCTTCTGTTCTCCTCCTCCTCCTCCTTATTTCCTCCTCCTCGTCTCCTCTAGTGTTCTCCTTTCTCCTCTTCTCTCTTCTATCCCTCGTGTTCCTTATCTTCCTTTCCTCCTCTTCAGTGGTTCTCCTCCTCCTTCTCCTCCTCCTCCTCCTCCTCCTCTCCTCCTCCTCCTCCTCCTCCACGTATCTCCTCACCTCCCTGAAAGCTGACCTCCACGGGGACTTATATCGAATGGAGATGAGTTGGTGGAGATACTGGGAGATAGTATCGGTCATCTCCCTTTTCCTTCTATCCTCCTCCTCCTCCTCTTTCTCCCTCTCCTCCTCCTTTTTCTGTTCCTTCTTCCTTTCCTCTTTATTTTCGTTTTCTTCCTCCTCCTCCTTCTCTTCCTTTGTTTTCATCTTTTTCCTTTCTCTCATCTCACCTGTTATCTTGCTTCTGTCCTCCTCCTCCTCCTCCTCTTTCTCCTCTTTCTTCTCCACTTCCATCTTTCTCTCCTTTTCCTCAAGTGGTATTTTTATTTTCTTCCCCTCTTCCTTCTTTCTCCAATATATTTTGTCAATTATCAGTCTCTTCTCCTCCTTCCCTTCCTCTTCTCCTTTTTCCTTTTCGCTCAGTTTTCTCCTTTGTTTGTAGTTCATTCTTAATCTCATATCCCTTTTGTCTTCGTATGTTCTCGTCTTTTCTTCGTTTTCTTCGTTTACGCCATTAATTTTTCTTTTTTCTTTATCTTTCTTTTCTTCCTTGTCTTTGCTACACTGTTTTGGAATTTCATTGTTCACACTTCTTCTCTTTTCTTCTTTTTCTTCATTTACGCCATTCATCTTTCTTTTTTCCTTATTTTCTTCCCTGTCTTTGCTACACTGTTTTGAAATTCCACTGTTCACACTTCTCGTTTTTTCTTGGTTTTCTTCGTTTACGCCATTCATCTTTCTTTTTTCCTTATTTTCTTCCCTGTCTTTGCTACACTGTTTTGGAATTTCACTGCTTATACTTCTCGTTTTTTCTTCGTTTTCTTCGTTTACGACATTCATCTTTCTTTTTTCTTTATTTTCTTCCCTGTCTTTGCTCCACTGTTTTGAAATTTCACTGGTCACACTTTTCCTTCTTTCCCTACTTTCTTTGTGTCCTTTCTTATCTCTCACGTTATCTCTCATTTCTTTCTCATTTCCCACTTTTCCTTCCCTCTTTTCTTTATCCTCTCTCATGGCGTCCACTCTACCTCCCTTTTCTATCTCCCTTTCTTTATTTCCTTTCCTTCCCTCCACTTCACTTCTATCTCCCTTCTCCTTTTCCATCTTCGTTTTCTTTCCTTCCTCCCTTTCTTTATCGTCTTTTCGCTTCACATCACCTTCCTTTTCTTCCTCCTTTTCCATTCTTCTTTTCTTTCTTTCCTTCCTCTCCTCGTATTCTGCATCATCTTTTCTTTTAATTTGTGTCTTTCTTTTCTCCTCGTTATCATGTTTTTCTTCTCCCCTTTCACTTCCTACGTTAATTTTCCTCGCGTCTGGATGATTCACTTTTGTTTTCTCCTTTTCTTCCTTCTCCTCGTGCTGTTTCTCTCCCCTCCCACTTTTCTCTCCTTCGTGTTCTCTCCCCTTTATCCTCCTCTCCCTTCTCCTTCTCTCCCTATTTCTTATTCTCCTTTTCAGAAAACTTGTCGGGTTCTCAGGCCATTCAAAATCACTGTGCAGACATTTTCTTCTCTTACTCTTTTTATACATATCCGATTCCCCTTCCATCCAGTCCTCCTCCTCCTCCTCCTCTTCTCTGTCTCTCCTCCTCTTCACCCCTCTCCTCCACCTATCCACCACTTGGGAAAACTCAGAACAGGAGTGGACATTTTTTCCACACCTTACACATCGAACTGGGCCGAAGAAGAGGTGGAGAGAGGAGGAAGGGAAGGAGGAGGAAGAGGAGGAGCAGGAGGAGGAGGAGGAAGAGGGTGGGGAGGATAAGGAGGAGGAGGTGGAGGTAGTCATTTGTTGAGTTCTTTCATTACAAACAAGACATGTGACTGTTTTGTGGTGTGGTGGTGGTGGTGGTGGTGGTCGAGGTGATGGTGGAGGTGGTGCCCTAGACCGTGATGGTTGTCGATGTGGTGGTGGTGGTGACTGTAGTGGTGATGGTGCTGTTGATGGTGGTGAAAAGTGGTAATGCAGTAGTGGTGGTGGTGATGAGGCTGGTGGTGGGAATGGTGGTGTGTAGCTCCGTGGTGATGACACTGGTGGTTGTGATGAGTGCGCAGCGTGTTTTGTTGAAGAAGGAGGTGGTTGTGACGATCGTCGGACCAGGGGGGCAAGAGGAGGAGGAGGAAGAGGAAGAGGAAGAAGAGGAGGAGGTGACTGAGAAGGAAGAGATGATGCAGGGAGTGGAGGAGGCGATGATGAACGTGGAAGGGAAATGGGATGATAATGATGGAGATAAGAGGAATGATGAAGAGGAAGAAGAGGAGGAGGATGTGGACGTGGGTGGTAGGTGGAAGAAGGAGGCGAGAAAGCGGAACTCGAAGACGAAGAAAATGAAGAAGTAGAAGTTGAAGAAGAAGCAGAGGAAGAGGAAAAACAAGGAGGAGGAAAATGAGGGAGGAAAGAGGGATGTGGAGGAGGAGGAAAAGAAGTGGAAGAGGTAAGTGGAGGACCGGATGGAAGAGGAAGTAGTGGAAGAGAAAAACGAGGAAGAGGAAGAAGAGGATGCGAATGCCGTCTTCCTGGGGTGTTGCGCTGAGTTGGTAATACTGGATGTGAGGGGGAAGTGACTGTATTGGTAACACTCTTTCTCTTACTCAGCGGCATGGCTAGGAGGAGGAGGAGGAGGCCGAGGAGGAGGAGGAGGAGGAGGAGGAGGAGGAGGTGACGATATAAAATTACAGAGACAGGATTTTCATAGATGTTTCTGCTTTAGTGTTTCATCAACGGCTTTGAGAGAAAAAAAAAGAGAGGAAAAGATAAAAGAAAGTAGAGAAAAGAGGAAAAGAAGGAAAGTAATGAGACAGGAGAAGGAAGAAAAGACAGCAGAAAGGAGAGAGGAAAAGAAGAAAAGAAATGAGATAGAAGGAGAAGGAGAAAAAGAATGCAGAAAAAAAAGAGGACGAAAAAGAGGAAGGAAAGGAATGAGAGAAGGAGAAGGAGGAAAAGAAAGCAGAAAAAAGAGGATGATTAAGAGGAAGGAAAGAAATGAGATTGAAGGAGGGAAGGAGGAAAAGATAATAGAGAGGAGAAGATGACGAAAAAGAAGAAGAAATGAAATAGAAAGAGAGAAGAAAGGCTAAAAGGAAAAATGATAAATAAAGAGATAAAGGAGAAGGAAAAAAGAATGCTAGAAAAAAAAGAGGACGAAAGAATGAGGAAGGAAAGGAATGAGAGAAGGAGAAGGTAAGGTAAAGAAAGCAGTAAAAGAGGATGATTAAGAGGAAGGAAAGGAAATGAGATTGAAGGAGGTGAAGGTAAGGTAAGATAAGGTAGAGGAGAAGAGGACGAAAAAGAAGAAGAAATGAAATAGAGAGAAGAAAGGCTAAAAGGAAAAATGATAAATAAAGAAAAAAATGAACTAAAAACAACAATGACTAGAAACTCGAAAGGACACAAGAATGAGAGAAAGATATCAAACAAAATGCGCAGGTAAGGTAAGGTAAGGTAAGGTAAGGTAAGGTAAGGAAAGGTAAGGTAAGGTAAGGTAAGGTAAGGTAAGGTAAGGTAAGGTAAGGTGAGGTAAGGTCAGGTAAGGTAAGGTAAGGTAAGGTAAGGACAGGTAAGGTAAGGTAAGGACAGGTAAGGTAAGGTAAGGTAAGGTAAGGTAAGGTAAGGTAAGGTAAGGTAAGGTAAGGAAAGGTAAGGTAAGGTAAGGTAAGGTAAGGTAAGGTAAGGTAAGGTAAGGTAAGGTAAGGTAAGGTAAGGTAAGGAAAGGTAAGGTAAGGTAAGGTAAGGTAAGGTAAGGTAAGGTAAGGTAAGGTAAGGTAAGGTAAGGTAAGGTAAGGTAAGGTAAGGTAAGGTAAGGTAAGGTAAGGTAAGGTAAGGTAAGGTAAGGTAAGGTAAGGTAAGGTAAGGTAAGGTAAGGTAAGGTAAGGTAAGGTAAGGTAAGGTAAGGTAAGGTAAGGTAAGGTAAGGAAAAGCAAAAAAAAAAAAAAAAAAGTTATCACACCAAGAACTGTTCCGGATAAGGGTAAGACGTCCGGTTAAGTACTCTTGAGTCCGGATAAGTGAGGCAAAGGACGGATGAGATTCTGGACGTACGATTACCACACCTCATCAGCAGTTATTCAGTTCGGTTAAAGCACTCCGGATAATGGTAACGGAATCCGGATAAACGAAGTAGTACCCTAAAAAGTGTCCGGATAATCGAAGTTCGCAGAGAAAATCCGTTTAATCGAGGCAATCCGGTTAAGCCACTCCGGATAATGGACGCAGAATCCGGATAAACGAAGTAGTACCCTAAAAAGTGTCCGGATAATCGAAGTTCGTAGAGGAAATCCGTTTAATCGAGGCACTCCGGTTAAGGCACTCCGGATAATAGCAACGCAGTCCTGGCAACTCAAGTCCGGATAACTGAAGTGGTACCCTCGAGTCCGGATAATCGAAATTCGTAGAAGGAATCCGTATAATCGAGACAATCCGGTTAAGGCACTCCGGATAATAGCAACGTAGTCCTGGCAACTCAGTCCGGATAACTGAAGTGGTACCCTCAAGTCCGGATAATCGAAATTCGTAGAAAGAATCCGTATAATCGAGACAATCCGGTTAAGGCACTCCGGATAATGGCGAGGGATTTCTGATAAGTCAATCCGGATAAATGAAGTGGTCCGGATAACTGAAATTCGATGAAAAATCCGTATAATCAAAGAAGTCCGGTAATATGAGTCCATAAAGCGGCCTTCCAGTAGCGACGGTCCGGATAGTCCAAGCAGAGTGAGTCCGGATATTGGAAGTCTTGGCGTGGAGGGGAGTCCGGATAGTTGAGCAGGTCCGGATAAGCGAAGGTGGTGTCCCAGGGCGGCTCCACTTCCTGCCTTTTAAGGGGGCTCGGGGTCGGGGGGGCACCATCCCTGCTCCACCCACGCACTCATGCCCTTCCTGGAAACAACAAGAACATGAGTCTGCGGCAGGTCAGTCAGGCTACACGGGGTAACTTCTGTAATCCTAGAACCACCTTTCCTCGGCACTAATTGTAATCAGATCTTCCCTCGGGGGTGTCTATCGTATGGCTGCTAATACTGTTCCACTCATCCACTTAACAAGAACATAAGGAAACGAGGAGGGTGCGTGGAAGAAGGAGGCATAAAAAATAATGAAAAGACAAGAAAATGAAGACGAAGGACAAGAAACAGAAGTGAACGAAGAAAAACGAAGAAGAAAACAAGGGAGAAAAGAGGTCAGTCAGCCCACACGGGATAACTTACGTAATCCTATAGTTCATCGACTCTAACTTGAGCCATGGTTTATAGATCTAGCGATGACCTGTGCATGGCGATCTGTCTCACTGTTAGTCTGTTAAAATCGATACACTATAGAAGCACCTTTCCTCGCTATTAATTATAATCACATCCTCTCTCGGGGGTGTCTATCGCACTGGCCTTCACCACCTGACTGCTAAGCCTATTCCATTCATCCACAAGAGGAGGGGACATGGAAGGAGGAATATGACGAAGCAAATGCATAAGATGAAAAAGAAGAAGCGGAGGCCGAAGGATGAGGTAACGAAGGGGTGATGTGGAAATGAAGGCATAAGAAGACGAAGAAAAGGAAGAAGACGAAGAAAAGGAAGAAGACGAAGACAAGGAAGAAGACGAAGACAAGGAAGAAGACGAAGACAAGGAAGAAGACGAAGAAAAGGAAGAAGACGAAGAAAAGGAAGAAGACGAAGACAAGGAAGAAGACGAAGACAAGGAAGAAGACGAAGACAAGGAAGAAGACGAAGAAAAGGAAGAAGACGAAGAAAAGGAAGAAGACGAAGACAAGGAAGAAGACGAAGACAAGGAAGAAGACGAAGACAAGGAAGAAGACGAAGAAAAGGAAGAAGACGAAGAAAAGGAAGAAGACGAAGACAAGGAAGAAGACGAAGACAAGGAAGAAGACGAAGACAAGGAAGAAGACGAAGACAAGGAAGAAGACGAAGACAAGGAAGAAGACGAAGAAAAGGAAGAAGACGAAGAAAAGGAAGAAGACGAAGACAAGGAAGAAGACGAAGAAAAGGAAGAAGACGAAGACAAGGAAGAAGACGAAGAAAAGGAAGAAGACGAAGAAAAGGAAGAAGACGAAGAAAAGGAAGAAGACGAAGACAAGGAAGAAGACGAAGAAAAGGAAGAAGACGAAGAAAAGGAAGAAGACGAAGACAAGGAAGAAGACGAAGAAAAGGAAGAAGACGAAGAAAAGGAAGAAGACGAAGAAAAGCAAGCAGATGAAAAAGAAGCAGAGGACGAAGAACAACAAGGAGGAAAATGAGGGAGCACAGAGGTCAGTAATTCTAAACGGGGCAACTTTTGTAATCCTAAAACCAACTATCTATCCACCAAACCTCCCTATTCAATGAGTTTTTTTTCCCTTGATGTCTCTCGTCTTGGCCTTCACCACTTGGCTGTCGTTTCCTTTCCTCCTTGTCGACTTTCATTCACTCTTCTCTATTTTCCTCCTTTATTCTTTCATATCTGTCCATTCCTTCCTTCCTCTCTCTCTCACTCTTCCTCCTCTCCTCCACGTCTGTCTATCCTCTCCACTTCTCCCTCTCTCCCCTCATCCACATCTGTCCCTTCTCTTTATCTTGAATCCGTTGCTACTTGTCTTCCTCTACCCGCTCCCTTGCCCCCAGAACCTCATTGGCATCACTCTTATGAATGCCCGTCATCTATCTATAATCCTCAGTCGCCTCCTTCCACCCTTCCGCTTTTTAGAGAGTCCAAACTTAGACTTTCAAGCCAATCCCTGTAGAGTGTTTCAAGCCATGAGGCACCTCCACTCCCCCTCCGCGCAAATTACGTCAAATCACTGTCCAATGAGTTATGAGGAGACCAGACCTGCACTGCATAATCGAGATGACTTCTGATCATTGCTAAATTTACCGTCGAGATAACTTTAGCTCGATATTTTAAGGCACTTCCGCTTCTCATATCAGCTATTTCCAAAGGTCAAAGAGGAGGTCAGTCGGGTTCTAATGAGTGTTTCTTTAGGTTCACGATACAGAAGAAGGGTCATAAAACTACTCCTTTCGCTCTCACGTCAGCTATTTCTAAAGGTCAAAGAGGGGGTCATTCGGGTTCTAATGAGTGTTTCTTTAGGTTCATGGTACAGAAGAAGGGTCAGACTACCACCAGGGTCATAAAACTACTCCTTTCGCTTCTCACATCAGCTGTTTCTAAAGGTCAAAGATGGGGTCAGTCGGGTTCTAATGAGTGTTTCTTTAGGTTCATGGTACAGAAGAAGGGTCAGACTACCACCAGGGTCATAGAGCTACTCCTTTCGCTCTCACGCTATTTCTAAAGGTCAAAGATGGGGTCAGTCGGGTTCTAATGAGTGTTTCTTTAGGTTCATGGTACAGAAGAAGGGTCAGACTACCACCAGGGTCATAAAACTACTCCTGGAAATGCCCACAGCTCCTACGAAAGCTTTGTCATATATGTGTTCTTGGGCGGCGAAATGTCTTATAATACCCAGACATTTCGTTGCCCAAGAACCCATATTTGACAAGGCTTTCGTAGGAGTTGTGGGCCTTTCCAGGAGTAGTTTTAAGACCCTGGTGGTAGTTTGACCCTTCTTCTGTACCGTGAACCTGAAGAAACACTTACTAGAACCCGAGTGACCCCCTCTTTGACCTTTAGAAATAGCAGATATGAGAAGCGTAAGGGCTGTATTACTAAACATATCGTCGCCCAAGATCCCATATTTGACAAGGCTTTCGTAGGAGTTGTGGGCCTTTCCAGGAGTAGTTTTAAGACCCTGGTGGTAGTTTGACCCTTCTTCTGTACCATGAACCTGAAGAAACACTTACTAGAACCCGAATGACCCCCTCTTTGACCTTTAGAAATAGCAGATGTGAGAAGCAAAAGTGTCTTGTAATACGAACATAGCCTTTCAACGTAACACCATATTTGCGCGGCTCCTAGAATAGATGCACTGATTCCCTGTACCTAACTCGGGGAAATGTGTTTAAATAGACACCATGAACACAGAACACTACACTTCCCGGCACGTGACTTGATCTGACACCTGACCGAGCAATCTTAGCAAGCGTAGCCTTAAGGAGAAATACGTATAGCTGATCCAGTAATGCCTACCTCCTCCTCCTCCTCCTCCTCGTCCTCGTCCTACATTTTTTGCTGCTTTTTTCCTACATCTTCTTAACCTTTTTCCCTCGAATCCTACCTTTTCCTCACCCATATCTCCTCCTACACTGGCAATAAAAACAATTTCTAGAATAAAAGATAACTGCAACTAATAATAGCATAAACCAACGGCAATTACAATCACAACTACTACTACTACTACTACTACTACTACTACTACTACTACTACTGCTACCACTTCACGCCACTAAACTATTCATATTCATGTGCTAACTATTCATGGTTGTGTCACGCGAGGAGGAGGAGGAGGAGGATTAGGAAGAGGAGGAGGGAATGAGAGGGAGTGTAAGATAATTTGTAGGAAGGAAGGTGAGGAGGAGGGAGAGGAGGAGGTGATGGAGAGAAAGATAACCTGTAAGAGGGGGGGGGGGGGCAGTGAGGGGAGAGGAAAAGGGAGGTGAGGGAGGGGAGATGGAGGTAGCCCGTGATGACTCGAACAGACAGACAGACAGACAGACAAAGGTAATAGCCCATCAGGTAAGACAACTTTATTAATACGACATTCGCCAGGTAAGGTAAGGAAATAGAGTGTGTGTGTGTGTTTGTGTGTGTGTGTGTGTGTGTGTGTGTGTGTGTGTGTGTGTGTGTGTGTGTGTGTGTGTGTGTGTGTGTGTGTGTGTGTGTGTGTGTGTGTGTGTTTCTGTTACGTGAGATGTGTCCCCAGGGTGCCATTCCTTATACAACACACAAGAAAGAGGACGAGCGGATAAGCACCACTTACATAACCACTCCGAGGAAACACTAACAGGGAAACACATAGCCGGAACACACAAACAAGACACCCATCGCCTCTTCCATATCCGGCCCCAGCCATCTCGTGCCATAAGCCCCGCCTACACATCCACTCCGAGGAAACACTAACAGGGAAACACATAGCCGGAACACACAAAAAAAGACACCCATCGCCTCTTCCATATCCGGCCCCAGCCATTTCGTGCCATAAGCCCCGCCCTCCTTTCTGAAGTCCTCCCAAGCTGACTCTGTAACTCTCCTTCGGTCTGCTCGGAAAAAGTGACCCAGATCATGAAACAATCTCCTTTGCTGGTGTTAGCGGTGACATGATGGCCAAGGGGAATACTTGAGGCGTTGCAAAGAGGAACGAAGAGAAAATGCTTTAGAGATAATAGAGACTGGCGGGCCTTTGTGTTGGACTAATGATGACTGATGATGATGGTTCTGCTACTACTACTACTACTACTACTACTACTACTACTACTACTACTACTGTTGGTCCTGCTATTGCTACTACTACTATTTTTGAACTAGCATTGGCAGCTTTTCACTACTAAAAAATTCTCTCTCTCTCTCTCTCTCTCTCTCTCTCTCTCTCTCTCTCTCTCTCTCTCTGCCAGGAATCACTCTTAATTCTCTCTTTTTCTTTCTTTCTTCCTTCTTTTCCTCAGAACTCAGAGCAATTGAAAAAGTTACCTGAGGAGAAAGGGGAAAAAAAAACAGCCTCAATTAACACCTTGCCCTTTGGACGTAGTAATAACCTAACTCGCCCTTGATATAACAGGCAGCTGGCAACCTCCCCTCTGTCACACCACACGTCTAAATAACCTCAGCATTTTCCTATAATCTACACCAGCTGGGAGTCGACGCCATATTCAGGGAGCTAAGATGCTGAATATAAACAGAATCCAATCGACTGGGTGTGGGGGACTGGGTGTGTGAGGGGGGTGGGGGGGGTGATGTGTGTGTGTGGGGGGGTGGGGAAGGTTGTGTGTAGGGGGGTGGGGGTGGAGCGGGTTGTGTGTGTGTGGGGGGGGAGGGGGGGGTTGATGTGTTTGTGTGTGTGTGTGTGTGTGGGAGGGTGGGGAGGGTTGTGTGTGTGTGTGTGTGTGTGTGTGTGTGTGTGTGTGTGTGTGTTTGCGAGGGAGGAGAAACTATACCAAAGGCGTTAAAAGTGTGAGCAGGGTATGTGTTCCGACAGACAGATAGATAGATAGAAAGAAAATTAGATACATAGATAGACAGTTAGACAGATAGATCGATAACCAGAGAGAGATAGAGAGATAGAGATGGAGAGACTAGTGAAATATCAGTCGATGGAAAACAGTTTGTGTGAGATAAAATAAAAATATGTATCCATGTGTCTGCAATTTCACCAGACGATGGAAACACGTATCGTCGACGCGAAAGAAATGTTGAAAATTGTTGAGTAATTTATATATTCATTAGTGGGTGTTGACTGTTGACCTTATTCCGGAGTTACCTCACCATATATAACAGTAAAAAGAAAAAGCTAATATACTGTTATGTCGATTAATATTAAACGTCCACCCAACAAGGCGCTCAAGAAACTAATATTTGCGTAAGTAAAATAAATAAATAAATAAATAAAAAAGGCAGAAGAAGAAAGAAAATATAGGTTAAAATGTAAATCCAATCTTCATATACACTACAAAAACGAATATTCGGGTACGTCGGTTAATTACTTACATTCTACAAAGGGATCGAAACGTTATTTTGCACTTAAGTTAATAATAAGAAAAAGAAAGAGAAAGGGTTAAAAAGTAAATGTACAAATCTTTATCTGAATTACAAAAACTGAAAACTATTATACTGTTACCTAGATGAAAAACTTAATCCTACAAAGCGCTGAAGACCTTAATATGAACGTTGGGGGAAAAAATGAAAAGAAAAGAGAAATAAAAAAAGGTTAAAATGTAAATGCAATCTTATATACATTAAAAAAAACTCTTATATTATTATGTAGATGCAAAACTTAATCCTACAAAGCGCTGAAGACCTTAATAATGAACGTTGGGGGAAAAAAATGAAAAGAAAAGAGAAATAAAAAAAGGTTAAAATGTAAATGCAATCTTATATACATTAAAAAAAAAACTCTTATATTATTAAGTAGATGAAAAACTTAATCCTACAAAGCGCTGAAGACCTTAACATGAACGTTAGAAAAAGAACAAAGAGATAGAAATGGAAAGTTAAAATGTATATAAATGCAATCTTTATATACATTCAAAAAAAACTTTTATACTGTTACGTAAATAAATAAATTAAATTCTACGAAGCGCTAAAGACCTTGCTATGCACTTCAGTAAAAAAAAAAAAAGGAAGGAAAAATGAAAAAGCAGAAATGAGAAAGTAAATAAATGTAAAATGTAGGCTTTATTTTTTTCGACGGCAATCCACACTTTATATTTATGTTTTTATCTGTTGAAATATTGCGCTGGTTATGAAATTAATTATATAATGCACGAGAGAGAGAGAGAGAGAGAGAGAGAGAGAGAGAGAGAGAGAGAGAGAGAGAGAGAGAGAGAGAGAGAGAGAGAGAGAGAGAGAGAGAGAGAGAGAGAGAGAGAGAGAGAGAGAGAGAGAGAGAGAGAGAGAGAGAGAGAGAGAGAGAGAGAGAGAGAGAGAGAGAGAGAGAGAGAGAGAGAGAGAGAGAGAGAGAGAGAGAGAGAGAGAGAGAGAGAGAGAGAGAGAGAGAGAGAGAGAGAGAGAGAGAGAGAATGTGTGTATAATCCCCAGTGTCTTACAACATTATTACTGCAGCTTTTAATTAATGAATGTTGTGTTACGTGGCATTAAAGAGAATATAAAAATGTACTCAGCACTTCTAAACATTTCGCGTCGACATAACATAATCTCTCTCTCTCTCTCTCTCTCTCTCTATCTCTATCTATATATTTACTATCGATCTATATATCTGAACGAGAGTAGTTAATCAATTAGTCTCTCACACTATTTCACATTCAACAACATCTTGCTCCTCTCTATCTCTCTGTCTATCTCTGTCTCTATTTCTCTCTCTAAATATCTAAACATGAATATTACTCTTTTTTTTTATTTCTCACGCCATTTCCAGAGACATCTTGCTATTCTGTCTATCTCTGTCTATCTTTATCAGACTATCTTGCTCAACGCATTTCCTGCTCTCACTTAATGCGCTTTACATAATCCCTAACCCACACACACACACACACACACACACACACACACACACACACACACGGCAATATTAAAGCAATGGGTGAATGTTATGTAAGTTAAGGTCTGAGTCACCGTTCCCACCACTCACCGCTAGAGATGTAATCGTCCCAGAGGAATCGTAATGGAGTGGAACAGAGGAGAAGCAGAAAAAGAGATGAGGATATATATAAGGAGAAAATTCAAGTGACCAACTATTTAACTGGAAACGAAAGTAACTATATATTGGGTAATTGATTGTTCGCTGGACTGACTAAGAGGCGAACAAACTGACTGACTGATTGACTGACTTATTGACTGACTGACTGACTTATTGGCTGACTGACTGACTGACTTATTAACTAATTGACTGCATGCCTGACTGATTGACTGATTGATTGACTGACTGACTGACTGATTAACAGGTTGACTGACTGACTGATTAACAGGTTGACTGACTGACTGATTAACAGGTTGACTGACTGCCTGCCTGACTGATTGACTGATTGATTGACTGACTGACTGACTGATTAACAGGTTGACTGACTGACTGACTGATTGACTGACATCCTGCCTGACTGATTAACTGATTGACTGACTGACTAATTGATTCACTGACTGACTAACTAAACAATTTCATCAATCTAACACACTATTACCTCTACTACAACATTGAGAGCT
>NC_066569.1:7122636-7130136 GCF_024679095.1 Eriocheir sinensis | reverse complement strand
GACTGATGGACTGAATAACTGATTGACTCCCTAACTTTTCATTTCAGGGATTGGCTAACTGACTGACTGTCTTGCTGATTAATTAACTGACTAACTGAGTGACTGATGGACTGAACAACTGATTGACTCCTTAACTTTTCATTTCAGGGCTTGGCTAACTGACTGACTGTCCGGCTGATTCATTAACTGACTGATCGAGTAACTGACTGACTGAACAACTGACTAACTGATTAACTTACTATCTCATGAATCGGCTGACTGATTCATTGGCTGACTAAGTGATTGAGTGATTAGCTGACTAACTGATTGACTAGGTGACTATGTGATTGACGGACTGATAGACTGATTGACCGAATGACTGACCCACTGACTGATTAAACGGGTGACTAAATACTTGACTGACTACTGACTATAACAGACTAAATAACTGACTGACTGACTGACTGACTGACTGACCAACCAACTGACTGACTGATTGGATGCCACAGAGACGCTGTTATAACCGGTTGATCGATAAATTATGGGAGCGGTGCGTAGCAGGCTTTTTTTTTTTTTTTTTGCACTCTTTTTGTTGCCCTTGAGCCGTCTCCTTTGTTGTAAAAAAAAATAATAAAGGTGGTAATAGAATTTGAGAACAGAAATCGGAAATACCCCAAAAAGATACCCTTCAACAATTTCCTTTGGTTAACATTTGCTCAGCTGTTTTAAGAAGAGGGAGAGGGCGAACGAGGAGGAGGGGAGGGGAACAGATAAAGGGAGGAAGGGGGAACGAAAGGGAAGGGGAAGAAGAAAGATAGGGGGAGGAAAAGGAGGAAGAGAGAGAGAGAGAGAGAGAGAGAGAGAGAGAGAGAGAGAGAGAGAGAGAGAGAGAGAGAGAGAGAGAGAGAGAGAGAGAGAGAGAGAGAGAGAGAGAGAGAGAGAGAGAGAGAGAGAGAGAGAGAGAGAGAGAGAGAGAGAGAGAGAGAGAGAGAGAGAGAGAGAGAGAGAGAGAGAGAGAGAGAGAGAGAGAGAGAGAATGGACGGAAGAGAAGGAAGACAAAGGGAGGAAGGGGGGAAAAGAGGAAGGAGGAAAAGCTACTACAAGATGGAGATAAAACGGAGGAGAGGAAAGGAAGATGGAGGAAGGAAATGGTGAGGGGAGGGAAGGAGGAAAGGTCACTTCAAGATGGAATAAGAGAACGGAAGGGGAGGAAGAGGGGAAAGGGGAGAAGAGACACATGAATGTAAGAGGTGAGAGATAAATGGCATGGGGACGGATTGAAAGGGATGTATATTTAGTTGATTCGAGGGAGGTGAGGGAGAGGAGAGAGGAAGGAGACGCAGGAAGGAAGGGAGAAGAGGAGGAAGGGAAGGACGAGAGAAGAATTGAATGGCTGTAAAGGATGAGAGATAAGGGACTGGGGACAAGTTGAAAGGGATGTATATTTAACTGATTCGAGGAAGGTGAGAGGGAGGGGAGAGAGAGGGAGACGCAGGAAGGAAGGGAGAAGAGGAGGAAGGGAAGGAAGAGAGAAGAATTGAATGGCTGTAAAGGATGAGAGATAAGGGACTGGGGACAGATTGAAAGGGATGTATATTTAACTGATTCGAGGGAGGTGAGGGAGAGGAGAGAGGAAGGAGACGCAGGAAGGAAGGGAGAAGAGGAGGAAGGGAAGGAAGAGAGAAGAATTGAATGGCTGTAAAGGATGAGAGATAAGGGACTGGGGACAAGTTGAAAGGGATGTATATTTAACTGATTCGAGGAAGGTGAGAGGGAGGGGAGAGAGAGGGAGAAGAAGAAAGGAAGGGAGGAGAGGAGGAAGGAAAGGAGAGAAGAGAATGGCTGTTAGTATAAGGGATGAGAGATAAGAGACTGGGAACAGATTGAAAGGGATGTATGATTTAGTCGACCCGAGTTTAAGTAAATGAATTATAAGTTAAGTATTTGAATAAGAGATGGGAGGAAGAGAAGGGGGTGAAGATGGAGAGAGAGGAAATGGAAATAGACAGAAAGAGGGAGGAAGAGGAGATAGGGGAAGATAATAGAGGAGAATGAAGGGAAGGAAGAAAGGAAGGAAGGAAGGAAGAGAAAGGGGCGAAGATGGAGAAAAAGGAAATGGAAGTAGACAGAAAGAGGGAGGAAGAGGAGAAAAGGGAAGAGAATGAAGGAGAATGAAGGGAAGAAAGGAAGGAAGGAAGAAAAAGGGGTGAAGATAGAGAAGAAGGGAGAGGAAACAGACAGAAAGAGAGAGGAAGAGAAGATAAGGAGAGAGAATGAAGGAAAATGAAGAAAGGAAGGGATGAAGGGAAAGAATGAAGGGAGAGAAGTGGGAAAAAAGAAGTGAAGGGAAGTGAAGGGCAGGTTAAGGAGGGGAGGAGGAAGGGGAAGAGGTTGATAGAAAGAGGAGGAGGAGGGGAAAGACAGGTGAAGGGAGAGTATGAAGGGAGAGAAGGCAAAAGAGGAGTGAAGGGAAGTGAAGGGCAGGTGAAGGAGGGGAGGAGGAAGGGGAAGAGGTTGATAGAAAGAGGAGGAGGAGGGGAAAGACAGGTGAAGGGAGAGTATGAAGGGAGAGAAGGCTAAAGAAGAGTGAAGAGAAGTGAAGGGCAGGTAAGAGAGGGAAGGGGAAGAGAAGGGGAAGGGAAGGTGAAGGGAAGGTGAAGGGCGGGTGGAAAGATGGGCCGGGAATGGGATGTCAGCTTGTGTCTTCCCATCGATCCGTCTGTCTGTGTATTTATTTATGTGTTCCAGCAGTGTGTGTGTGTGTGTGTGTGTGTGTGTGTGTGTGTGTGTGTGTGTGTGTGTGTGTGTGTGTGTGTGTGTGTGTGTGTGTTTCTGTTCCTTCGTGTCACTATTGTTAAACTGTATAATTGCCTTTTTGTATCTACTCACTAGTTTACCTATCTATCTATCTATCTATTTATCTATCCATCTATCTATCTGTCTGTCTGTCTATCTATCAATCTATTCAGCTATCTACCTATCTATTCATCTATACATCTATCTGTGTGTATATCTATCTATCAATGTATTCAGCTATCTACCTATCTATTTATCTATCCATCTATCTATCTGTCTGTCTGTCTATCTATCAATCACTTCATCTATCTGTCTGTCTGTCTATCTATCAATCACTTCATCTATCTATCTGTATGTTTATCTTTTCAAAATCTTTCAAGACATCATCATAAACAGTAGCACAGAAGACTTATTTATCAGACCACTACTCGCAAATCACTCGACTCGACAAGAGAATAATAAATCTGACAAATAACGACGATGATTGATTCCCAACACACACACACACACACACACACACACACACACACACACACACCTGAGCTAACCAACCATTACAACACCTGTCATTTTACCTTCCTGCATGAGTATATACATTCAGATACACACATACATACATACATACATACATACATACATATATACATACATACAAAAAAGGAGTATTAACAGAAGTAAAAGTCCATAGAAAAGAAGAGGAAGAACTAGAAGAAGAAGAAGAAGAAGAAGAAGAAGAAAAAGAAGAAGAAGAAGAAGAAGAAGAAGTGGAGAAACAAAACAAGACAAAAGAACAAGCAAGAAAACAATAACAAGAAAAAACAACAGCAAGAAAAAAAATAACGACAAGAAAAACAGGAACAAGAGTACAAAGAAGAAAAATAAGAAGAAAAATAAATCATCATCATAAAAACAAAAAAATGACAATACATAACCAATTCCTCCTCCTTCATAAAACTCGTGAGATATTACAAACATTACCTCAAGGGACACGTACGTAAAGGCAATGCTGGTGTGTGTGTGTGTGTGTGTGTGTGTGTGTGTGTGTGTGTGTGTGTGTGTGTGTGTGTGTGTACCTGGGTGAGTACTTGCTTCTCCTTCCCGTTACGTGAGGAGAGAAATCACGTGTGGAAGGAGGGAAACAACCAGGCCAAGGATCGTATCAGACTTTTTTTTTATTACTGTAGAGGAAACAGTTCAAGGGCAAAAAAAATTAACAAAAATGAAAAAAAAGCCAGCTACTCACTGCTCCTATCCCTTTCTCTATTAATGTACTGTTTTCTGAGTCTTCTCCTTTTATTTCTTTATCTATTAATCCATTGTTCTCCGGGCCTTTTCAACCTCTTCTTTTAATCTCTTTCTTCATTAATGTATTGTTCTATGGGTCTTCTCCTCCTCCTCCTCCTTCTTCTTTTATCTGTTTATCTATTAATGTATTGTTCTATGGGTCTCCTCCTCCTCCTCCTCCTCCTTCTTCTTTTATCTCTTTTTCTATTAATGTATTGTTCTATGGGTCTTCTCCTCCTCCTCCTTCTTCTTGTATCTGTTTATCTATTAATGTACTGTTCTATGGGCCTTCTCCTCCTCCTCCTCCTTCTTCTTTTTTCTGTTTTTCTATTAATCTGTTGTTCTATGGGTCTTCTCCTCCTCCTCCTCCTCCTCCTTCTTCTTTTATGTTTATCTATTAATATATTGTTCTCCGGGTCTTCTCCTCCTCTTCCTCTTCTTTTATCTGTTTATCTATTAATGTATTGTTCTATGGGTCTCCTTCTCCTCTTCCTTCTTCTTTTATCTCTTTTTCTATTAATCTATTGTTCTATGGGCTTTCTCCTCCTCCTTTCATCTCTTTCTTTATTAATCTATTGTTCTCTTTGCCTTCTCAACTTCTTTTCTTTATCTTTTCTCTATTACTTTATTCTTCTCTGGTGGGTCTTTTCAACCTCTTCTTTTCATCACTTTTTTTATTAATCTATTGTTCTCTTTGCCTTCTCAACTTCTTTATATCTCTTTCTCAATTAATCTATCGTTTTCTTTACCTTCTCAACTTCTTTTTATCTCTTTCTCAATTAATCTATCGTTTTCTTTACCTTCTCAACTTCTTTTTATCTCTTTCTCAATTAATCTATCGTTTTCTTTACCTTTTCAACTTCTTCTTTTTATCTCTCTCTCTTTTACTATATCGTTCTTTTGTGGGCTTTTTCAACCTCTTCTTTTCATCACTTTCTCTATTAATGTATTGTTCTATGGGCCTTCTCCTCCTCCTTTTATCTCTTCTATTAATCTATTTTTCTCTTGGCCTGATCAACTCCCTCTCTTTTTATCTCTTTCCCTATTATTATTTTGTTCTCAAGTGGGCATTTTCAAACTCCTCCTTTTATCTCTCTCTTTATATATTGTTCTCTGGGCCTTCTCAGCCTTCTCTTTTTGCCTTTCTCTATTATCTTGTTGTTCTCTAGTGGACCCTCTCAACCTTCTCTTTTCGTCTTTCTCTATTAATTCATTGTTCTATCTATTCTATCTGTTGAGCTGTTCATTTTCACATACATTTCTTTATTTACTTGTTTCTTTACCTATGGGCCAAGAATATTCTTCAACTATTTATTTTATTTATCTCTTTATTAGTTTAGAGTTTTTATATATCTATTGATCTGCTGATTTATACATTTATTTACATGTTTCCTTTGCTGTTTCATTGAGAGAGAGAGAGAGAGAGAGAGAGAGAGAGAGAGAGAGAGAGAGAGAGAGAGAGAGAGAGAGAGAGAGAGAGAGAGAGAGAGAGAGAGAGAGAGAGAGAGAGAGAGAGAGAGAGAGAGAGAGAGAGAGAGAGAGAGAAGAGGAAAAAATACATCACTGTTCTCTTTCCGTCTTTCTTTTCATAATCCTAGAAGCTGTATGTCCGATTTTTTCCATCATTTCTTTCCATTAGTAGTAGCAGGAATATGAGGAGGAGGAGGAGGAGGAGGAGGAAGAGGAGGAGGAGGAGGAGGAGAAAGAAGAGGAGGAGGAGTAGGACTTAGTATTATTTTTGTTATGGTAGTAGTTATTGGTAGTGTAAGTAGTAATAGTAATAGCAGTAGTAGTAGTAGTAGTAGTAGTAGTAGTAGTAGTAGTAGTAGTAGTAGTAGACTCGTGCCTAACTTAACCCCTTATTAATGATTCCACAATTTAGCATTTTTTTTCCTTCTTCTTCCTCTCACTTCTCCCTACAGTATATACTTATCCACTATTACCACTATTCCATACTTATCTTGTATATTCCTCCTATTTCTTCTGATATCTTTTCTTCCTTTCTCTTATTTTCTAATTTATATTATTTTTTTCTTCTCCTTGGCAATACGAATTTTCCGGGTGACCTTGTATCTCTCTCTCTCTCTCTCTCTCTCTCTCTCTCTCTCTCATTTATTTATTAATGTCATGAATTTTCAACCCAAATCTCTTAACTTCATTCTATATTGAGAGAGAGAGAGAGAGAGAGAGAGAGAGAGAGAGAGAGAGAGAGAGAGAGAGAGAGAGAGAGAGAGAGAGAGAGAGAGAGAGAGAGGATAAAGAAGAAAAGGGAGGAAGGAGTAAGGGGAGGAAAGGGAAGGGGAAAGGAACAGAGAGGAGAGAAAGATGATGTGAAAAAAAGTAGAGAAGAGGAATCGAATGGAAGGAGGAGGAGGAGGAGGAGGAGGAGGAGGAGTGAATGTACACGCTTATATCATTTACCTGGGAAACCTTCACAAATAATTAAACACCTGAGGGAGTGGGGAGGGGAGGGGGGAAGGGAGGAGGGTGGAGGGTGGGGGGGGATGTGCTTCGACCTTTGCAGTCACGTGTTTGGACTCATCAACCTCGCCCACCCCCCTCTCTCTCTCTCTCATATTTTTCCTTACGTAACAGTATAAGTAGTTAGTTGTAGTAAATGAAACGTAGCAGCAGCAGAAAAAGTAGCAGAGGTAATAATAATAATAATAATAATAATAATAATAATAATAATAATAATAATCCTATAGCCTACTTATTATTCATATTAACAGCGGTTCGCCACACACTCCTCACTGTTGTCATGTTATTAAGTCATTGTATGCTTCCATGTCAACTTGTATCTGCAATGATTTCGCTCTCGCCCTCTCGTATCTGTTTGCCGGTGATAAGTAAATATATTGTACTCGTGAAGGAGCACAAGCCTTTACTCAGTGGAAATAGAGGAGTTATGGCTTGAGAGTGTCAAAGAAAGCTGTGCTGCGCCGCGTTCTCTGTGTATTAAATAAGGGAATACTATGACAAGGTATTTTTTATTGTAACGCATCTCTATGTTCTATATTAAGGTGTGGAGTGGTGGAGTCAGGGTGGGAGGTTGTGTTTCCCCGTGTTGGTGGGAACAGTTGCTATGTTGTCGGTGCTACTTATTCCCATGTTTGCATGTTAGTTTAAGCTATTAGTGTTAACCTGTGTTCAGGGTATTTACATGTGTTTTAAGTGGTGTAAGATATGAAAGCCAATCTCACATGGTTGGACCCTGTCCCTCGACCCTTAGTTCACCATCAGAGTCTCTTAACGAATATATTTACCTCAAGTAATGTTCTTAAGATCACGCTGCCCATATTATTTGGCAGATGATAATCCTGTGTGCGATAACGGTGCCTTATAAGACTTGCTACGTAAATAAACTACTAATTTTACTCTATGCTTTAAATGTCAATAATTAATTTTACTTTGAGGTATAATGAACTACATAATAAAGG
>NC_066569.1:7115136-7117636 GCF_024679095.1 Eriocheir sinensis | reverse complement strand
ACTCCTGTTGGTTACCGTCCTGTTAATAAAACCTAATACCCTGTTAGTGTTAGCCCTATTTCTCGCGCTAATGTACATTGCTTCCTTAGTTTTAGGTCACAGTTCACTAACACTCCCAAATCCCTTTCACACTCTGATCTGCCTATCGCTGTGGAGTCTAAACTATACCCGTGTAATGGGTTGCGTGTTCCTACACTTAGTACGCTACACTTGGTGATGTTAAAATTCATCTACCATTTTTCTGATCGAGCTGACAGTTTGTTGAGATCCTCCTGCAGTGCTCTAGCATCCTTCCCTGTCCTAATAGTGCGTCCTATTTTGGTGTCATCCGAAAATTTACCTATGTCACTGATTATCCCATTGTCTATGTCATTGATGTAGATAATGAATAAAAGCGGGCCTAAAACTAAACCTTGAGGAACCCCACTGGTAACATTACCCCACTCGGATTTTTTTTTTACCGTTAATGGTAACCCTCTGTTTCCTGTCGCTAATCCACGCCCTAATCCAATCATAAATCTTCCCTCCTATTCCATGAGCCCGGACTTTATTTAACAGTCTCTGGTGAGGTACCTCATGGAAGGCCTTACTAAAATCAAGAAAAACTACATCGTAACTCTCATCATTGTCAGCTGCCTCGTATACTCTATTGTAAAAGAAGAAAAGATTAATTAGACACGACTTTCCTTTAATAAACCCATGCCGGGAGTCGTGAATTAAATTATGTCTGTCAATATGGTCCCTAATACTATCTGTTATTATTGACTCAAGCATTTTCCATGTAACTGACGTCAAACTAATCGGCTTATACTTTAGCATAGAAGATTTGTCTCCCTTCTTATATATTGGAATAACGTGTGCCTGCCTCCATGAAACAGGCACCACCCCTGCGTCTAGCGACTTCCTAAAAACTTCTGTTAGCTGCCCACTGATTTCAGATTTACATTATTTTAATACCCTGGGAAAAATTTCATCTGACCCTGGCGCCTTAGTGACTTTGAGTCTATCTATCTGTCTAATCTCGACCTCCCTACTTACGTTGATGTTGGTTAATCCTTCTACTTCTTCTCCCCTGTAGATCTGTTCTCCCTGAGGTATATCGTCTAACCTTTCTTTGGTAAATACAGTTAAAAAGTATGTCACTCATTTCTTCATCTGTATCTATCAGTGATTCTCCTGGCTTAAGCGGTCCTATCTTATCCCTAACCTTGGTCTTATAAAGCTGAAAGAAACCCTTTGGATTGGTCTTTGCTATACGCGTTTTACTATACGCGTGCTTTTCTTTACTGTTCTGGCTAAATCGTTGTAACTGTCCCTTAGGTGCGCCCCCCCCCCCTTTTTTTTAATCTAACCATAATCCTCTTTTCCTTTCTATTTTAATTTTTAGCCTGTCTGTCATCCATCTCTGGTAATTAATTACCTGTTGACCTGACTTCCCTGTGAGGTATAAACTGTTGCTGACCTAGTTTAATCTCCCTGGCACTTGTAACAGCGCACAGGCTCCGGCACATAGCGGCGGCAGGTGAAACGTCCCCAACATCCGAAGTCCAGCGAGGCGGGGACACGTCCCCGCAGCGTCAGCTGAACACTCCGGGTGGGCAGGCGTCGTCCGTGGCCAGCGTTGTAGTGGCACCTCACTGCAGCTGCAACGCAGGGGTGCGCCAACACCGGGTCCAGTGGGAGGTGGGTAGGGTACCCAAGCAGGACACCCTTCACCGCCGCCTCCTTTTCCAGGGTAATGCCGCGGGTCCGTCCAGCAGCAATCTCGTCCAGGGTGGTGGCGTGGTCTCAGTCCCACGCACGGATGAGGAAGTCCCCCGCGCGGGAGACCGTCACCCGGAGTCGCAGCTTCCGCTCGTCCTCCATCCACAGCTCGAGGTGAAACTGGAGCCTGATGAAACCCAGGATACAAACCATGGCCCGAACTCTCTGGTTCTACCCACCTTATTTCTTATCTTTGGGCAGGGCTTATCACGTCTACTTTTACACCTAACCAATCGCCTTTTCCTTTTCAGCGCCCATTGTCCAAACTCGTTCTGTTACGACCACCCCGCTATAACTTTTTTTGCTATTTGTCCATAACGTCTGTTTCCCCACCCACTTCGTGAATTCTTCTCAAGTATCTTCTATAATGTCTGTTGCCACACTCACTTCCACTTTCAGCCTATGGGAATGGGAGGCTCGCCCCACCCTTCTAGCCACGCCTGGGACACTTCCGCCAGGTGTCCCCGCACTGTACCTTACTTTGGGCGGCGGCACGCACCGAATTCAACTTCCGGTCGTGTGTTAATAATCTTCATAAAATGGTCCTTTCACGGCGCCCCTTGGTGTTTCGGAGTTTCTGGTCTCCGCTTCTGGCCGGTCAGATTCTGTTTTTAGTCTGCCTCTACGGTGTCCTGGTTTCCTTGTATGGGTGTCAGCGGGGCTTCCAGGACTCAACACCAGAGATGACGATGTCCCTAGAGACCCGCAAGTCCTCGTCGACAGACCGACTTGCTCG
>NC_066569.1:7002636-7110136 GCF_024679095.1 Eriocheir sinensis | reverse complement strand
TTGTCTATTGACCTGTCTGTCTGCCTGCTGAGTGTCGTGTTCAGGTATATATCCATTTATCTATCCATTTTCTATCCTATCCATTCGTTAATCACTGAGAATTTGTGGTATTTACTCTTATCTCCATAGCTATCTTAGTGTTTGTTTCTTTGTCTGCCAGCTGAGTGTCTGGTCTTCTGGTATGTATCCATTTATCTATCCATTTTCTATCCTATCCATTCGTTAATCACTGAGAATTTGTGGTATTTACTCTATCCTTTTATCTATCTTACTGTTTATCTATCTACTTATGTCTGCCTGCTAAGTGTCTGGTGTTTTGGGATATATCCATCTATCTATCCATTTTCTATCCCATCCATCCAATCGTTAGTCACAGAATTTATGGTTTTATCTGTTGTCCGTATATCTATCTTGCTGTTTATCTATTCACCTGTGTCTTCCTGTTGTGTTTGGTGGTCTGGTTTCTATCCATCTATCCATTTTCTATCCTATCCAATCGTTAGTCACTGAGAGTTTACGGTTTTAACTATCTTTGTCTATCTTAGTTTATCTATTTACCTATCTATCTGCCTGCTGAGTGTCTGATTTTGTGGTTTATATCCATCTATCCATTTTCTATCCTATCCAATCGTTAATCAATGAGTTTACAGTTTTAATTATCTTTATCTTAGTTTATATATTTAGCTATCCATCTGTCTGCTTAGTGTTGGGTTTTTGGTATCCATCTGTCTATCCATATTTTCTATCCAAAAATATACAATGTAAGAATCAACTGTTTTACTAATTATGTATCTTAGTATTAATCTATCTATCTATCCATCCAGTGCCTTGCGTATAGTGTCGTGGTCTATCCATCCATGTATCCATTTTCTATAATTCATCCACGCATGAATCAATGTGAGAATTCCCGGTTTTAACTATATATTTATCTATTTGTGCCTATTTGTCGATCTATCCATCTAGTTCTATGTGTCTGTCGGTCTTCTAAGTCACCCATCCCATCTGTATACATTTTCTATCCATCCGCAAATCAATCAATAAAGCTATAAACCAATAAATCAATGTGTGAATTATGAATAACATATGCTGTCTACCTCCTCGGACTCTCACATCGATCGGCTCTCACTATTCATACAGTTATTTAAGTTCTGGGGACAAGTTTAGCGTGTCAAGTGACAAGTCGGTGGCTGTATACAAGCTGAGATTCGATATTGTTGATTCCACGCTTGCTACTCATAACGATCGACTCTCACTATTGGTTATGAATTTTTTTTAAGCATTGAGGACAAGTTTAGCCTGACAAGTGAGGCGTCAATGGCTGTTTACAAGCTGCATTTCGATATTGTTGAGTACACGTTCTTGCTACTCATAACGATTGACCCTCACTATTGGTTACGTGTTTTTTTAAGCATTGGGGACAAGTTTAGCGTGTCAAGTGAGGCGTCAATGGCTGTATACAAGCTGCATTTCGATATTGTTGAGTACACGCTTACTACTCATAACGATCGACCCTCACTATTGGCACGAGTTTTTTTTTTAGCATTGGAGACAAGTTTAGCGTGTCAAGTGAGGCGTCAATGGCTGTATACAAGCTGAGTTTCGATATTGTTGAGTATACGCTTACTACTCATAACGATTGACCCTCACTATCGGTTACGAGTTTTTTTAAGCATTGGGGACAAGTTTAGCGTGTCAGGTTACGAGTCAACGGCTGTATACAAGCTGAGTTTCGATATTGTTGAGTACGTACACGCTTTTGCTCCTCACAACGATGAAATATCACTGTGCACGAGTTTTTATCAAGCACTGGAGACAAGTTAAGCGTGACATGTGAGGCGTCAATGGCTGTATAGAAGACGAGTATCGATATTGATGATTACACGTTCTTGCTTCTCTTAACGATCGAGTGTCCCTATTCACAGAGTTTTTAAGCATTGGGGACAAATTTGGCGTTTCAGGTGAGGCTGTATAGAAGACGAGCTTTGATGTTGGTGGTTACACGTTCTTGCTTCTCATAACGATCGAGTCTCACTATTCACAGAGTTTTTAAGCACTGGGGACTATTCACAGAGTTTTTAAGCATTGGGGACTATTTCTCAGAGTTTTTAAGCATTGGGGACTATTTCTCAGAGTTTTTAAGCATTGGGGACTATTTCTCAGAGTTTTTAAGCATTGGGAACTATTTCTCAGAGTTTTTAAGCATTGGGGACTATTTCTCAGTTTTTAAGCATTGGGGACTATTTCTCAGAGTTTTTAAGCATTGGGGACTATTTCTCAGAGTTTTTAAGCATTGGGGACTATTTCTCAGAGTTTTTAAGCATTGGGGACTATTTCTCAGAGTTTTTAAGCATTGGGAACTATTTCTCAGAGTTTTTAAGCATTGGGGACTATTTCTCAGAGTTTTTAAGCATTGGGGACTATTTCTTAGAGTTTTTAAGCATTGGGGACTATTTATCAGAGTTTTTAAGCATTGGGGACTATTTATCAGAGTTTTTAAGCATTGGGAACTATTTCTCAGAGTTTTTAAGCATTGGGGACTATTTCTCAGATTTTTAAGCATTGGGGACTATTTCTCAGAGTTTTTAAGCATTGGGGACTATTCACGGAGTTTTTAAGCAGTGAGGACTATTTGCAGAGTTTTTACGCATTGGGGACTATTTCTCAGAGTTTTTAAGCATTGGGGACTATTCACGGAGTTTTTAAGCATTGGGGACTATTCACGGAGTTTTTAAGCATTGGGGACTTTCTCAGAGTTTTTAAGCATTGGGGACTATTCACAGTTTTTAAGCATTGGGGACTATTCACGGAGTTTTTAAGCATTGGGGACTATTCACGGAGTTTTTAAGCATTGAGGACAAGTTTGGAGTGTCAAGTGAGGCTGTATAGAAAACGAGCTTTGATATTGGGGACAAGTTTAGCGTTTAGCGTGACAAGTGAGGCGTCAATGGCTGTATAGAAGAAGAGTTTCGATTTTGATTACACGTTCTTGCTTCTCATAACGATCGAGTCTCACTATTCACAGAGTTTTTAAGCACTGGGGACAAGTTTTGCGTGACAAG
Organism: Eriocheir sinensis; assembly: GCF_024679095.1. Lineage (NCBI taxonomy): Eukaryota > Metazoa > Arthropoda > Malacostraca > Decapoda > Varunidae > Eriocheir > Eriocheir sinensis. The sequence continues at coordinate 7,107,077 of NC_066569.1, read as the reverse complement.
TGAGGCGTCAATGGCTGTATAGAAGACGAGCTTCGATATTGATGATTACACGTTCTTGCCTCTCATAACGATCGAGTCTCACTATTCACAGAGGTTTTAAGCATTGAGGACAGGTTTGGCGTGTCAAGTGAGGCTGTATAGAAAACGAGCTTTGATATTATTGATTACACGTTCCTGCCTTTCTTAACGATCGAGTCTCACTATTCACAGTCTATTAAGCATTGGGGACAGGTTGGCGTTTTATGTAAGGTTGTATAGAAAACGAGCTTCGATACTGATGATTACATGTTCTTTCATAACGATCGAGTCTCAGTATTCACAGTCTATTAAGCATTGGGGACAAGTATGGCGTGTCAAGAGATGGATTTATGGTTGTATATAAAACGAGTTTCGAAATTGATGACCACACGGTGTTGCTTCTCATTCGGATTCACTCTTCATTCAGTATTTACGTGCTTAGAATCGCCCCTTGTCAGACACCTGATTTGCAAAGGCGGCGTTTCTTTACCACTGTACTGCGCTTTAGTATTGACACTCCAGCAACACTGAGCCCAGCACCTCTGAAATCAGGTTCAGGGGGCTCAGTATACCTCTTATAATAAAACTATGTTCTCTACAGCACCATATATTGAATAGAAAATGTTCAATTGCTATTTCTTTTTCATTCTCCACGAGTACATTTTTTATTCATTCTCCAAGGAAAAAAAAAAGGATCCAACACGTCATTCACATGAAAAGGATCATTGGAAAGGTGGTTGTGCCTTGATTGTATGCTACAGAAAGTCACTCCCAAAACAATGGCAAATGTGCAGCCTTACAGTCCTAACATATGACACTGTAACGTAGCTTAAACCCATCCCCAACACTTAAATTGAAGGCACACCGTCCCCGAGGATGTCATGGTAATGGTGCACTTCTTTCCTTCACAGAGGAGATGGCCAAGAAGAAATTCAAGAACCTGCGTGACCAGTTCAGACTCGAGCTCAAGAAGGTGCCGGAGGGGAGGGCGGGGGACCCCACGCTGCCGCCCGAAGCCTACCTCAGCTCGTGGCCCTGGTTCGGCATGATGTTCTTCCTCAGGGACATGATTCACAGGCGAGCGATGATGGCGGACAGTCTGGCCAACAACGGGATAGGAGGGAGAGGGGCCATGACAGATGCCTTGGGAGGCATCACGATAAAGAGGAACTATGAAGACATGGAGTCCTCTCAGAGTGACGCTTATGACGAGGAAAACAGTGCGTTTCAAGACGAAGTTAACTTGTGCGACAGACTCAGTGTGCAATTCAGGGAACAGAGTGTGAGGCCAAATGGTATCAAAAGGTCTCGGGAGGCAGGGCTGCAGGAGTATCTGGCCGTTGAGAAACAAAGACTTGAGTTGCTTCAGCGGCAGCAGGAGGAGGAAGGGGACTCAGACCGTATGTTCCTGCTGAGTCTCCTGTCCCCCATGAAGGCCTTGGAGCCGCGCCGGGCACACATGTTCCGCCTCAAAGTGCAGCAGCTGCTCTACGACGCTCAGTACTCACAGAATTTCGGGAAATAAATTTACTCATTACTTATGCATGTGTTTCTCCTCCTGACTGTGCACGATGACTATTGATAGTAGTAGTTATTTTTTTTCCCCTTGACTTTGAAAGCAGCTTTACGGAACTACAAAAAGGCCACCTCGCTGAGTGAACTGACTGATCAGATTCAGCCCACATCATCCCTTGAATGGTGACTTACAAAAATGAGAGTTAGGGCTCCTGGAGAATGGTGGTGTTGGTGATCTCTGAAGTATTTTTCCTGAAACTTGAACTTCATTCCGTGGGTTTGGAAACAGGAACAGACATGTTAACAAGGAAGGGATATGAAAGAACTAAGTCTGACTGAAAACAGTGATTAAAGAGGAACACTTTCAACTTTATGGAAATCAGTATGCACAGTATTACTAATCGTCAGGGATAGATTTTCACTTCACAAATAAAAAGTGAGTCCTTGAGTGTTTGAAAGCGAGAGGTTTTACATAAATGTGAGTTGGGGTGTGTTAGAGTGAATCATCCTCAAATAGATGAAAGATGAAAACTTTGAGGAAGAAGCAGGAAGGAGGAGGAGACACGTGTGGCCTCAACGTTGCCTTGGGTCTATGTATTTTAAGATGAAATAACAAATCTAGTAAATCGTTTAATAAGTAATCAGAGGATCACGACAAACAAGATACTGAACTGGATGTATACCTTCAAATATGGATGAACATATTCAAACACGAATCAAATACAAACAAGATTATTATCGACGTATGGAAATGGGACACAAATAATGATTACCGAAAACATAGACAGGCAACATACAGGAGCTTACAGCCTGAGAGGGAGGTTATAAGGTGATCTGTGGTTTATTACACATTTTCTACTCGGCGAGGCGGCGTGGGACTTTTAACCCAAAATAATGAGTGGTGTGCCGAAGGGAAGGTAATGGGGAAGGAATCGAAGCTATACCTGGCCCAAGGCAAATATACGTGTGTGTATTTTAGGTCAACGGGGAAAGTCTTTTGGTCATTTTCTTGAGGGACTATATTTAAGCCATTTTACGCGTGATGATATATGGAGGTAAGTATACTAAAGTGGCCATTGGTGAGTCTAAGGGGCCATATTCTTGCACATTTCGGCGCCCCAGCACACACGTGTAACAAGGCTTTCGTAGTTGTGGGCAGAGCCATAGACAGGGACTCTGGCCACTCGCCATCTTACATCTACGCCTCTCATGCTCACCGCCTCTTACCCAGCACTCCTGCCTCAACTCAAGCAGCTGGAATTTCAGTTATTACCATTTTTTATTTTTTTTGTACTAAACTGAGTTGAGGCAGAAGCGCTGGGGTAGAGGCAATAAGCAGGACTGGTGAAGATGCAAGATGGCGTCTAGGGAGCCCATGGCCTAACTCTCTCCCTCTACGGCTCTGGTTGTGGGTATTTCCAAGGGTAGTTTTATGATCCTAGTGGTAGTCTGGCAAAGCTTCTGTACCATCAACGCAAAAATAAATAAATAAAACACTCATGCGAACCCGACTGATCTCCCTAACGACCTTTGGAAATTGTTGCTGTGAGAAAGTTGGAAGCGTCTGACAATACCAATCTTAATATCCCACTCAACACTAACTAATCTTAACGGATGTGACTCAACTGACTATACGTTTGTTGCTCTAATTGTGCGCTGATTCGTAAGTGTCATGGGACTCTAGGTTCTCATTAGATAAGCTGATTGCGCCGATAAGATGAAGTGGGATTGTTGTGTGTGATGGGAAACTTTGCCGAATCTCTCTCTCTCTCTCTCTCTCTCTCTCTCTCTCTCTCTCTCTCTCTCTCTCTCTCTCTCTCTCTCTCTCTCTCTCTCTCATCACATACTGGTTTCGGGTGTAAAAAAAAATCGACTCCGACTGCAGGAAATTTTAAAGTTCCAACTCCAATTCCGACTCCACTCCCCTTTCCCTCCTCTACAGTACAGTGGTAGACAAATCAACCCCCGCCACCAAAGTCACTTACATCAAGTCAAGTCATACGCAGCTTTGTGGGAGGAGACACGGCAGAGGCGTGGCTTATGCGTGACGTAGCTTGGTGCCAGACTAGAGAATGTAGAAACTGGGATTAAGAGAAAACGTAGATAGGCGGACTAATCTAAATCAATCACTTCAACATGCCCCCCATCACACCCCACACTACCGTTTGCAGGCATTGGAATTACAGTCACGCATAGCACAATAAATGGGCATATTTTTTTCTTAAGTGGCTTGCCTGAACGCGCGGTGAAAGACGGCGAGCATGCACATCCGAAGTGCACACACGGCCGGAACTTTAGTCACCCGTGAACTGGCGGGTATTTGGATTCAGGTGACGTCATCCCGCTGCTCCGCCCCAAACCGCTCCTGCGCGTACTGGTCGCAGTTTTGAAGGCTTGACTTGGAAGTGATTTTGCCCACCACACCCTACCACACCCAGCCACACATCACACGCATCATAAAGAAGACGGAGTTGGAGATTTTTTTTATCGACTCCGACTCCACACCCCTGCTCCTTTCCTCCTTTCCCATCCTCCACCTCCACCTCCACCTTTCCATCACTTCAACCTACTTTCCCTCCACTCTTCTTGCCCCAGCCAACCATTCATCCACTCAAAGACCACACTGAGTGAACTTGTCCACCACCCAGTCTTTTACATCCACCTCTTCCAACTCCCCGAGCAGTAGACTGTGGCCTGTGTGTGTGTGTGTGTGTGTGTGTGTGTGTGTGTGTGTGATGTCAGGTGAACTGAGGTGAAAATAATCTCAGAGTTGTAACTGGTAACTAAAGGAATGAGTGAAAAAGAGAAAAAAAAAACAATTTGCAACATTTCGTTTAAACAATAAACTGAGATGGTCACAAGCATATGCACGAGGACACGTAAAAAGCTGAGTTACAGTAAGCACGTGGTGAACACTGGATACCAAGAAACACACAGGTGCACACGGAGAACGTAAATACTATGGAACACAGAAAGTACAAGGGGATTCTTCACGCCTACGAAACAAGGATGGTGCCTCAGGAGATAGGGAAAGCTGACACGAATAATGACACACGGAAAAACTCATTGGGCCCGCTTTCCCGAACCAAGTCCCTCAAAACCACGTGGTAATCTTTCATCGTTAGCTGCCATGCATAGCATTATATTGCAGAGGTGGACGACGTTACTCATTACATAAGCATGCTATCCCGGTATCCGATGATACTGTACTCAGTTACATTTCACCTGTCCATCCACAAGCGTGAATTTTAACAGATGTGGCACATGTTCATTGCTATAGTCTGTTCAGAGCATGAAGGCGGTTCAGGGTGGAGCTGGTATCGTCGTTTACCTCTAGCCATGCTGCCAAATCAACCTTCGTACATGCGTCTCTCTCTCTTATTTCCCATCCATGTACCATTTGAAAGTGATATTTTATATATTCTGTATATAGTAAAGGAAGCTACAGTGTGCAATGAGTGTCGATGTTTAGGATTATAACAATGATTTGTATAAATTCTATGACATGTGGCAGCGATATTTTCCCATGTTACCACGTTGTGGTGGTGCTGGTGGTATAAGTGGTGGTGGTGGTCGGCGTGTCCCCTGAGGTCCCTCCCCCGGGTCGAGAGAGAGAGAGAGAGAGAGAGAGAGAGAGAGAGAGAGAGAGAGAGAGAGAGAGAGAAAAAAAATGTGGGTTGTGGGTGGGTTGGTAGGGAGACAGTGCTAATCTGATAATTGGCGGTCGAAATGGCAGTGCCGCACTCATAGGAATAGCTCGTGGTTGGGTGAAAATCAACGTCTTTATTGGCTACTTGTAAATATTCACATTATTTTTTCAAGAATAATTTTGAATGTTTATATGTATACAAAGAACCTTCACACCGTATATAGATTCCAAATATGCCGATTTGCATCGTTAATAAATATAAAAAAAAAAACTTGTATAAAAATCTAGTCAGATCATACGCGAACGAATGGGTTTTAAATAATTACGCTTTGACTCATTTCAGGTATACATAAAAATACATCTGGCTCTGTAAGAGCAAATAAAAGGTATATATAGTAATAATATATCTCATGTAAATTGCACGCGTAATATTCGAAATAACATGTATTTTTGTAATGTGAGGCTGATCGTTTTCTTACAAAATTACCTGGCCCAGCCTCACATTCAACAATATATCATGTCATTTCGAATATTGTCCGTGTAATTTACATGCAACAATTTTTTGAAATACCATTTATTTGATCTTCCAGAGCCATATGGTTTTTTTTTTTTCTATGTACCTGAAATGTGATAAAGCATTATTATTTAAACCCCACTGTTGGTTCGCGTATGATCTGACTTGAATGTTTGATAAAAGATTGACTTTCGAGTACTTGTTTGGTATATTTTCTATGAAAATCGGCAGGTTTTGGATTAAAGTAAGGAGTAAGGGTTCTTTGGTTAGGTGGGGTTAGGTTCACAAGAGCAGCCTTGCATAGGTCTACCGACCTCTTGCAGACTCCTGAAGTTCTTCTGTTCAAATATATTATTGGAGAAATAGGTTGAATATTTACCTTGAGTATCCAACGATATCGAACACGTTCATTTTCACCCAATCACGAGCTATCAATACGCATGCGCATGTGCCACATCTACGCTCGTGAGTGGACAGATGGAATGAAACCAAGTATAGCTGCATCATGCTTGGACAGCTCCTTATAAGTCTAGACCAGCACCTTCATTCCCGTCAACAGCGGACCACCTATGAAAACGAGACCTAACGTATGATCAGGACTTGACATGAGCAAGGTGTGACATTATAATTATGATGATTTTTAAGTTAAATAACGAAGGAGTTGCGGTAACTTAAGGTAGTTTTCAGTTGTTATAAGAAAATCCTTGTAATCAGATTGTCAACATAAGGGGACCTAGGACCCCGCTGTAGCCCGCCTGTGCTGCCACAGAGAACTGAAGGAGCGACGGGTTGTGCTGCCACAGCAGGGTTTAGAATTAATTTAAATAAGATAACGAAATTCTACCTACCCTTCCAGATAACTCGGCTACCTAGATTATTTGCCTTACATAAAATTCCTCTAACGAGATTCTACTCGGTTGGGTCATCCCGCGGAGGCGCGGCCGCCAGAATTTTTTCTAGCTCGGGCATGAGGGTAAAGAGTAAAGTTGGGGGCATACGCTACAGCTGCGCGTGGCCTCGGTGCTTATCTCCGCGTCGGACCTTGAGACTGTGGTGGGATGAACCTATTACCCCGGGACACAGGGCCAGTGTGACATCCGGGTTACCACAGTTTACCCATTTATCGACAAGTCCGAAAGGGAGAATGACCAACTTGGTGAGCTACACGCCGACTCAGTCCGGCCGGGACGCAGGTTTCCGACTATTACCACAGAAATATCAAGCTCCGCCCACCTACCAGGAACCCTGGTGCCCGATGCACGATAACTGCCGATATAGCGCTGCCGCTGTCAGGTTTCTGCTTGCTGAAGATAAACTTGGGAGAGACTGCGTTCGTTCTTTGGTCGAGGCCACCCTGACGTGCTCATCATAGACAACAGTGATGCAGGAAGAAGAAAGGCATTGAAAGAAGTCTGGCATGAAAATCGTCAGTGGCTTGCTGGTGTTGCCCTAGGAAAGAATAAAGGGCCCAGCTTGTATTTTTTTTTTTTTTTTTTTTTTTTTTTTTTTTGCTGAATTAGTGCCACCTACTCGAAACAGATATGGGTAACATCAAACCCATTCCCAATACAAATTGAAAATGCAGTAACTGTTTGTCTTCCCTCAACAGGACAAAAACGGCGAAAACGTTGTAAGGATCGGTGAAGACCACGAAGGACGGATAAACACTGAGGAATTCACTTTCCATTTCCCTCCTCTTCTAGAAAAATTCTAGGATGTCAAGTTCCACCCCAAACTCGACCACTTAACCAAACAACTTAAGCTTATAAAATCCATTAACCAGATGAACAGTTTTCTCTGATGTTCTGCGTCAGTTATGACTGGCAGTTCTCGGGACTGTAGTCGGGGAAAAATTCTTACAAACTTACAACAATTGCAAGGCGACAAACAGGCGTTCCTGGTGGTGCAGGCCCATTAGGAAGGAAGAAAAAGACAAATAGTATAGAAGTAGGCAGGCAATAACAGAAAACTACATAATCTTGCCTACAATATATCTCAAAACCAAACAAATGCTATTTGTTATAAATCCACTTAGTGATTATAAAACAATACATTAGAGTAATTAGACCTTCAACTGCTCTAAGTTTAAATCATTGGCTCATTTCTGTGTTAGTAAAGCCAGTTTCATTCCATCTGTCCACTCGCGAACGTAGATGTGGCACCTGCGCATTGTTAGTTTGTGATTCCCTGAAGAGCAACTTTTTTTCAGTGATATATTAGAATGTTTGTGTATACAGAGAACCCTCAAGCCCTCATACATAAACCGAAAACATGCCGATTTGCATCGATAATATACGATACAAGCACACGAAAGTCATGCTTGTATCAAACAGTTTAGAAAGATCATACTCGAACGATGTATGGCCTTTCCAGTGAACCCTACACTGTGGACCGGACACTTGCCCCTGTCATTAAGCCCTCTCTCTCTCTCTCTCTCTCTCTCTCTCTCTCTCTCTCTCTCTCTCTCTCTCTCTCTCTCTTGTATAACTCATATCCCGGGCGACAGATGAAAACATGAAGAATGAAGACAATGAAAAAAAAAAATACACACGTCCCCCGCTATTCGTGGATTGCCCATTCGCGGGTTCGACTATGATTATGTTTAGATTTATGGGTCAATCATGTCATGTTCACTGATGTCATTTCAAAATTAAGCGCGCGCGGGAATCCTGGATACGATCGAGTGCAACGTGGCCACGTTTCGACGGCCAGTAGCCAGTAGCGAAGTCACGAGTCAGTGCCTTTGGATTTACGTATTTGAATAGTTGTTATATTCATGGGGTTGGTGCATTCAATTCTGTACAAGAAATACCAAATAAAACACCGATGAAAAAATACCGGTATAGCGGTATACCGATGTGATAAAATTACCGTTACCGGTATATCAAAGTCCTGCTGATACCGGTAATACCGAAACTAAAATAACGGTATTCCGGTATACCGGATACCGGTGCACATCCCTACTTGCTTGCCTTGGAGCTTGGATATACCCAGTTCAGGCGGACCAATCAGCGGGCTGGCCTTGAGTGACGTCACGACCGGTTTCATAATTCTTTCCCCGTGCTCTACTAATCACATTCAGCGTCAGCCTCAGGCAGCGTTGCCTGTCGTATAATAATTATCGTACAAATACGGAAATCTGACCGTTTGTACGATGTACAATAACGCCTGTACGATAATACGATAATCCCGGAATTTGTACAATAATTCAATGGAGATGTAAAATAATTTGAGTATTCAATTTAAACATTTTCTCTTTCAGCTGCTGAGCGTGTAGTGTGTGGGTGACGCAAATGCAGGTCTGATACACGTAGGTTTTTCACGTTCTGCTCCGTCTTCCGAGTTAGCCTCGTCCCTATCTCTCAGTATTTAGCCAGCGCCCTTTGGATACAGAGTGAGTGCAAAAGATACCAGTCCAAGCAAACCTGGGGTGCGTTCAGTGAATGGATTGATTTTAACAATGAGCAAACGAATCGTAATCGCTTTGTTTCGTAGCAAAACAAAGTGACCCAACTATGAATATGTTTATTTCACTGTGTGTGTTTATTTCACTATATGAATATGTCTATTTCACTGTGAGTGTATATTTCACTATGAATATGTTTATTTCACTATGATCACCATTGTGGAACCTTGCCCCCATTTAAGACTGTTAACTATTACTGTAGTCTGTCTCAAATTTTGATTAGTCTACTTGATCTTGTTTCAGTGCCATTCAAAATCTGTCAAAAAAAGATTATTGATTATATTATTCAGCCTTTTTATGAAAGGATGTACAATAATACAGATGCAAGTACGATAATTATGACTGGTTTAGAACGATATTTTGGGCCAATTCACCTGGCAACGCTGGCGTCAAGCACTCTTCAAGAGAACACCTTTGCGGCTTTGCACTTGCGGTTCTCTCCACGCTGGTTATTCGTGTAAGTCCCTCTGTGCCGCATTCGTAGCTCTGGACTTTGAACAGCTTCTTGACCGTTCGAGTTTGCCCTGTGGATGAAGTGGTTTGCCTCGAGTTTGAGATATCTTCTAATCACCAAGCAATCATCCATACTCACCATGGCTAATCACCAAGCAATCATCCATACTCACCATGGCCTATATTTACGTTGCACCATCTTTCATCATTTCTTTCCAGTTCTTAATTATATCTTGTGTATTTTTCCGTCCTCCACTGTTTTACCAATTTTCTACTGCGCAACAAACCTACGCAATTTTCTTTTTCGGTAGTTTAACATGATCCCGGAATTGTAAAATGCCATTTTCAGAAAGGCCTGCAAAGCTTAAAATTGAACGCTTGGTCAACTTGACTTTTTTCTTTTCTTGATAATTTTCCGTCAAGTTTTATTAAAGACATTTTTAGTCTTTAATTAAAACCCGGGATTATATTAAGTAATCGCATCTGTTAACCCAGCATGTGCGGAAAACATGATTGTAAATATTTGCTAAATCTAAGAATCAACCAAAGGAAGGATACATAGCCCAGTGGAAAGTATTGGCCTTTAGCTTCAAGGTAACCATAGAGAAACGATTTTACGTAACTCCATAGACGGGTTAGACGGGTTTGCTCATTCCCTCGTTCCCCACGACCACCAATCTCAGTCGCTATAATGCAGACAATCTTCTGTAACATTTGGGAAAGGATCAAGAAGACTGGAAGAGTGTGCTATGAAAGGACAGCGAAATTATAAACAATAGCAACGATGAGGAGAGAGAGAGAGAGAGAGAGAGAGAGAGAGAGAGAGAGAGAGAGAGAGAGAGAGAGAGGAGAGGAGAGGAGGGGGAGGTAGAAGATTACAAATGAGCAAGACAGAGCTGGGAATAAAATAAATTAAAAAAACGGCAGGGAAAGGAGGCGGAAAGCAGAAGTAGAGACAAGGAAGAAAGGAGATGCATGAATTCATAGGCTAGACGGATAGATAGGAGAGAGAAAGGGTGGCTGAGGAGACAGTGGATAGTGGATAGGGGAGAGGAAGGCGCCTAGGGAATGGTAATGGTGGAAACTTGTGATATAGAAGAGGCTGGCGAGAAGGGGAATGAGAGAGAACGGAATGAGGGAGACGGATAGATAGGAGAGTGAAAGGGTGGCTGAGGAGACAGTGGATAGTGGATAGGGGAGAGGAAGGCGCCTAGGGAATGGTAATGGTGGAAACGTGATATAGAAGAGGCTGGCGAGAAGGGAATGAGGGAGACGGATAGATAGTGGATAGGGGAGAGGAAGGCGCCTAGGGAATGGTAATGGTGGAAACGTGATATAGAAGAGGCTGGCGAGAAGGGAATGAGGGAGAACGGAATGAGGGAGAACGGAATGAGGGAGACGGATAGATAGGCGAAAGAAAGGGTTGCTGAGGAGGAAGTGGATAGTGGATAGGGGAGAGGAAGGCGTGCAGGGAATGGTAAAGCAGGGAGAACGGTGGAAACTTGTGATATAGAAGAGGCTGGCGAGAAGGGAATGAGAGAGAACGGAATGAGGGAGAACGGTGAGAGAACGGAGGTGAGGCGAGGTGTGGAGCCGGTTGGAGCAGCTGCCAGGATGTAGGACAACTTTTGGGGTTAACAGGGACGCGAGGAACCGAGAGAGAGAGAGAGAGAGAGAGAGAGAGAGAGAGAGAGAGAGAGATTGCAACTTTCATTCACAAACATACTGCATCTGTGGAAAAGACTTCGACCTGCAGAGAGAGAGAGAGAGAGAGAGAGAGAGAGAGAGAGAGGGGGGGGGGGGGGGCGAGGACGAAACAATGGATAGGAGCAAGATGTTGGATAGGATAAGGACGAAACTACATTTATCAGAACGGAAAACAAAACAGACCATGACGCTGTAACAGATTTATTAACCGTGAGACAATATGGTGTAGGAAACAAATGGCTTGGCAACAGAATAAAATCAAACAAAAGGCAGAACAAAACAGAAAACAGACCCTCAGTATTGCGTAGGGTAACAAGCGTAACATCATCAAGGATACTATAAGGGCATTGTATCCTACGATGAAGGTTGAGATCTCGTATCATAAACACACACACACACACACACACACACACACACGTGGTCAAGCCATTGCTGTTTGTGAGGGAAAGGGAGTGAGGTCAAAGGGGGAAGGAGGGTGGCAGCTGAAGGAGGAAGGGAAGGAGATGGGGGGGGTAGTATAATGCAGGGGGGAACCAAAGCGGGACTCTCTCTCTCTCTCTCTCTCTCTCTCTCTCTCTCTCTCTCTCTCTCTCTCTCTCTCTCTTCAAGACCATGGCTACAACGCATCATCCAAGAGTCGTGAAGTAATGAAATTTAACTGACCTCTACTGTTCACTCGGCAGCTTCGTGCACCACATGCTCTCAGTACGATTGGCACCGCTGCGCCCTTAATTTCCAACGATGATTCGTAGCGAAACATTCTGAGACAAAGTTTAACGTTTTGATTTTTTTTTCTGGTGACCGTAACATATTGAGAATCGCCAAGTTTCGTGCACTAAACATTTCGAGACAAAGCTCCACGCAGGAAACATTTTGAGACAAATCTCCATGTACTAAACATTGAGACAGCTCCACGCAGGAAACATTTTGAGACAAAGCTCCACGCAGGAAACATTTTGAGACGAAGCTCCACGCACTAAACACTAAGACAAAACTCCACATACTAAACATTTTGAAACAAAGCTCCACGCAGGAAACATGTTGAGACAAAGCTCCACGCACTAAACACTAAGACAAAACTCCACGCACTAAACATTTTGAGACAAAGCTCCACGCACTAAACATTATGAGACAAAGCTCCACGCACTAAACATTTTGAGACGAAGCTCCACGCACTAAACACTAAGACAAAACTCCACGCACTAAACATTTTGAGGCAAAGCTCCACGCACTAAACATTTTGAGACAAAGCTCCACGCACTAAACATTTTGAGACAAAGCTCCACGCACTAAACATTTTGAGACAAAGCTCCACGCACTAAACATTTTGAGACGAAGCTCCACGCACTAAACACTAAGACAAAACTCCACGCACTAAACATTTTGAGGCAAAGCTCCACGCACTAAACATTTTGAGACAAAGCTCCACGCACTAAACACTAAGACAAAACTCCACACACTAAACATTTTGAGACAAAGCTACACGCAAGAAACATGTTGAGACAAAGCTCCACGCACTAAACACTAAGACAAAACTCTACACACTAAACATTGAGACAAAGCTCCACGCAGGAAACATGTTGAGACAAAGCTCCACGCACTAAACATTTTGAGACAAAGCTCCACGCACTAAACATTTTGAGACAAAGCTCCACGCACTAAACATTTTGAGACAAAGCTCCACGCACTAAACATTTTGAGACAAAGCTCCACGCACTAAATATTGAGACAAAGCTCCACGCACTAAAAATTTTGAGACAAAGCTCCACGCACTAAACATTTTGAGACAAAGCTCCACGCACTAAACATTTTGAGACAAAGCTCCACGCATTAAACACTGAAACAAAGGTCCACGTACTAAACATTTCGAGACAAAGCTCCACGCACAAGACATTGAAACAAAGCTCCACGCATTAAACATTGAGACAAAGCTCCACGTACTAAACATTGAGACAAACCTCCACGTACTAAACATTGAGACAAAGCTCCACGTACTAAACATTGAGACAAAGCTCCACGTACTAAACATTGAGACAAAGCTCCACGCACTAAACATTGAGACAAAGCTCCATGTACTAAACATTGAGACAAAGCTCCACGTACTAAACATTGAGACAAAGCTCCATGTACTAAACATTGAGACAAAGCTCCACGTACTAAACATTGAGACAAAGCTCCACGCACTAAACATTGAGACAAAGCTCCATGTACTAAACATTGAGACAAAGCTCCACGTACTAAACATTGAGACAAAGCTCCATGTACTAAATATTGAGACAAAGCTGCACGCACTAAACATTTTAAGACAAAGCTCCACGTACTAAACACAAGACAAAGCTCCACGCACTAAACATTTTGAGACAGCTCCACGTACAAAACATTTTGAGACGAAACTCAACTATGAGATGAAACTTTAGCACTAAACATTTCGAAACCAAGCTTAACGCAGGAAACATTTTGAGACGAAACTTCAGCACTAAACATTTCGAGCCAATTAGCCTCAGAACATAACATTTAGATAAGAAAGCTTCGCGCACTAAACATTTTGCGACAACAAAGCTTGGCGCGCTAAATATTTTGAGACAACAAAGCTTCGCGCACTAAACATTTTGAGACAACAGGGGTTCGCGCACTAAACATTTTGAGACAACAAAACTTCGCTCACTAAACATTTTGAGACAACAAAGCTTCGCGCACTAAACATTTTGAGACGACAAGGCTTCGCGCACGAAGCATTTTGAGACAACAAGGCTTCGCGAACTAAACATTTTGAGACAACAGAGCATCGCTCACTAAACATTTTGAGACAACAAGGCTTCGCGCACTAAACATTTTGAGACAACAAAGTTTCGCGCACTACACATTTTGAGACAACAAGGCTTGGCGCACTAAACATTTTGAGACAACAAAGCTTCGCGCACTAAACATTTTGAGACAACAAGGCTTTGCGCACTAAACATTTTGAGACAACAAAACTTCGCGCACTAAACATCTTGAGACAACAAAACTTCGCGCACTAAACATTTTGAGACAACAAAACTTCGCGCACTAAACATTTTGAGACAACAAAGCTTCGCGCACTAAACATTTTGAAACAGCAAAGCTTCGCGCACTAAACATTTTGAGACGAAGCTTCAGGCACTTAACATTTCGAGACGAGTACTCCTGGCTGCCCCCTGACCCGTGGGTTAAGACGAGGGTGGGCCTCAGGACAGCCATATCTGGATGAGCGGAAGACACCCGGTGGTGGTGAACATGCGCTGTGGTGGAACAAAGGCAGGGCGGGTGTCGGGGGGGGATGGTGGCCAAGGCCGGGCGCCAGCCAATGCGACGTCGCCGTCCCGCAGCTGCCATTGGCTGAGAGGCGGTGTCGAGAAGGAAGCGGCGGGCGGCAGCGACCGGCTATATAAAGCTCCCCTCCTCCGCGCGCGGTTAGTAACCGACAGATAGTCGTGGGATGAAGTTGCGTCCCGTTCGCCCCGATTTGAATCTCTTTGTCTCCGGGAGGCAAGGCACGAGGACGGTTATCCAAGGGCAAGCTCAGAACTGAAATTGAAGAGGAGGTAAGTTTTCTTCACCAAGGAGTTAAGCAAGAAAAGAATATATGAAATTCTGTGCCGGTTGGACGATTGGGAGCCGGGCAGCCAATAAGGCTCAGCCACGCCTGTGAGTAGTTACTGCGCATGTCTGCCGCGCAGCGACGCGCGCAGCAAAGACAAAGCTCAGATATATCTTGTTACACACACACGTACATATATATATATATATATATATATATATATATATATATATATATATATATATATATATATATATATATATATATATATATATATATATATATATATATATATATATATATATATATATATATATATATATATATATATATATATATATATATATATATATATATATATATATATATATATATATATATATATATATATATATATATATATATATATATATATATACATACATACATACATACATACATACATACATATATGCACATCAGAAAACTTCAGTAGTACACCATTTAAATATATCGCCTCTTGGGGATGTACTCAAACTACTGCAGCAAGATGGCCGTGGATGACTTGATACTTAACAATGCCCTTCATGGCGGAAATTAACCTGTTGTAACTGGTTGCTGTGTTGATCACAACCCCGAGGAAGTACTTTGTCGAAAACACAAGCCGTTCGATATAACCTCATTCATTGGCAGCCTTCCTCTTGAAGTGTTTGGGGCCAATACATCCTCGAGTGTCATCAGATGAATCAACCTTGCGGCAAGGAGTAAGCGTGGGAGTGCTACATGCGTCAAGCCTTAAGTCAACTTGTAGGACAGTGCTTAGCTATAAGAAGACAAGTGGAAGACATGCCATGTGAACTCTGGAAGAAGTCATTGAGTTGCACAGCACAGCACTGCTAGTGACGAGTGGCGACTCATGTGAGTTATGACAGTGGTGAGCCATGGGCTGAGTCGTTATCTTAAAATACAGTAACTAGTGTATTGACGCTAAACTACCGAGTCATGCAGTTCGGGGGACGTCTGATTGGGGTCAGGGTGAGTCACGAGTGGTGAGTGAGTGGGTGACTCGGACGAATTTGAGGAGTCAAAACGGGTAAGCGCGAATCAATTATCAGATGTGACGTTGTGACGCAATCATTTGAGTCACGACCGTGATAAGTCAGTGGATGACTCGTGGGTGAAAGCGTGAGTCAGTTATCAGATATTGACGTGTGATAATGCAACATTGGGTCACGGCCGTGGTGAGTCAGTGTGGATGACGCGTGGTGAGTCATGGGTGGAGTTAGTTATCTGAGAAGTGACTCCTGTGGTGACTTTTTAGGGAAATCAAGATCGTGGTGAGTCAGTGTGGGTGACTCGCGACACGGGTGTGAGGAGTCATGGGTGGAGAGCGTGAATCAGTTATCAGTGTTGAGACTCAAGGTGGCGACGCTATCCACATGGAGTCAAGGTAGTAGTGAGTCAGTGTGGGTGACTCGTGGGACGTTTTTGAAGCGCCAGTTATTTGCTCGTGTGTGTGTGTGTGTGTGTGTGTGAGATGAGCGGAGCGCGTCAGTAATAATTATTCCCGCGCTCACGCCTTGTCAGGATCACCTCTTCTTCCTGCCCGCAAGTTGGCCCGCAACTGTCCCTGACTCCCTGTAGCCAGCCTGGGCGTGGCGTGACTTGGCGGGAAACGCTATAACTGCCAACCCCCCCCCAGCTTCTCTCTCTGCACCAAGGGTAAGGCAGACACGTGGACTCCAAAATGTCAAGGACTTCTGTGAGCATCGAGTGGCTGAGGCTATAATCTGGACAGGAGTTTACAGTCCCGCCTTGTTGGGGATGCACCTCATCCTACAGCAGATAGGTGGTGAATGGTTCCTTAATTCATTTTCTTCAACATTGCAAGCTCTGTACTCTGCAGTCGATTTGCACTCTGAGTCTGTGACTCTAATGTATAAAATATATTCGGCACATACTGATTGTGTGGTGCGGATGCGGATATTTATTTCATCACATATGTGGATGCGGATACAGATGTTTCCTTTATCAGAACTGCGGATGCGGATGTCCTGCGGATGCGGATGTCCTGCGGATGCGGACATCCGAAACATGACTAAATTATATTATATATATATATATATATATATATATATATATATATATATATATATATATATATATATATATATATATATATATATATATATATATATATATATATATATATATATATATATATATATATATATATATATATATATATATATATATATATATATATATATATATATATATATGGCCACACACAAAGATTTTCGGAGAGAGAGAGAGAGAGAGAGAGAGACGCCCAAATTATTCTTCAAGCCTTGATATTCTGGCCAAGTGGTCTTTCTGCCATGGCTAGGGAGCGAAGACCAGCCCGGAGCGTGGCGGGGCTGGTCGGGGCGCGGCGCAAGGCATGAGGGCGGGATCAATGTCACGGGGAGCGGTGTGCTCGGTGGGCGCCTTGTCTCCGCCCTGACGTCAGCTTTTCCCTTGGGCCTGCCGCGCCTTTCTCCACCCTCCGCTATCACGGCAGGGGTGTTGCTGGTGTGGGGATGGGAGTCTGGAGCTAGAACTTAGTGAAGTTTATTTTGGCCTCAGTTGTGATGGTCTTGGAAAACTTAGCCGCTGCATTAGGGAGTAAGTGATGATGGTGGGGGCATTCTGTTCTTGGCGCCGCAACTGCAGGGTCATATGGCGGGGGAGTACGTGCTGGAAGGGCGTCACCATTGCGTGTCAGACTCACTCAGTTATGAAGTCCGTTTAGGTTGGGCCCGCGGATACTTTACACTTAGAGGCATACGTTATAGCTGCGCGTGGCCTCGGTGCTCTATCTTCGTTGCATTAGCCCTTTAGCCTGTGGTAGGTAAGAACCCATTGCCCCGGGACACTGGGTCAGTGTGGCATTCGAGTCACCAATTTAAATACTATATATTTGATTGTGAAAAAGTTATACAGGTTTTATAAATGTTTTTCTTTTTTTTTTTTTTTTTTTTTTTTTTTTTTGAGGATAAAAATTGTGATTTTGTATAAATCTCATTTGATTTGGCAACGTTGATTATGCACTCGCCACGGAAACTTGCCGCACGAATTATCGCGGCTCTCTTAATGGCCCGAGGCCCATGGGTGCCACACTTAAATTACTCTCGCCTGTCACCTTTGAAATGGGGTCAACATGAACCACTACACCACCCATCACAACACCCACCTCACAAGACAAGTCCTGGAGGAGAATAAAACCATTTTTGACAAAGAAAGAGCCCTGGCGACTCACACTTCTAGAGGGTATTTGCACAACTACACAACAACCTACAAATTGACTATGGAGTCTGCCAGACTCCATAGGCCCATACAAGTTCTAAATAAAGGGGTGGTCAACTAAGGCGCAGCTTAGGTGACGTCAGGCGGTCTGTGTGAGGGGCCTCATCTCTCTCTCTCTCTCTCTCTCTCTCTCTCTCTCTCTCTCTCTCTCTCTCTCTCTCTCCACGGGTATAAAGGAACCTGAGCAAGCTGGCATCCCCATTAGTCCCTCTCCCGCTTGCTCCGGTAAAATGGCGCACCTAACATCACCATAGCCGATCCAGGATTCAGGACGTTTCCTAAGGTAGAGGAGGTAACGTTAAAATTGTATTCCGTAAAGAATCCCTATAACCAAAAACTAACTAAAATTATGAGTATTCTTGTTCTTGAACACAACATTGAATAAACAACCGAACAATAATATGAAAATACGTATAGCCACCGTTGCCAGATTGTCGTACTCAGAGCACAGTATTTACCGGTTTCTGACGCCTAACTACTGCCAAGAAACATCAGGATCTAACTCTTTAACGATAACTAAAAATTAGTTTCGTTATTGGAACTCAAAAGACAATTTGGGGTATGAAGTCGGGAAATATAATCGGCTGAGTACGACAATCTGGCAACATTTAGGCTGTAGCCCCTTGGCCCGAGGCAGCAGGCCCGTCATTTTGAGGGTGTCAGATACCTGAAATAGCAAATTTTTACTGTGCAAAGCAGGTGATGTAAGAACATAGGGAAACCGCAAGAGGCCGGGCGGCCTACACAGGACAGCTCCAGAATCCTCCCCCCCCCCCCACTACTCACGATGGGTGAGGTGTAGTTACAGGGGTTACAGGTAGAGGCTTGATCCTCGTTATACCGGCGGTATTAGGCACGCATCCAGTACCCCGTCACCTTACTGCACCCACACCTCACTGCCACCTGTCGTCCTCGTCCATGTAGCTATCCAGTCTACTCTTAAAACAAGCTATCGTCCCTGCACTATGTGATTGCTGAGTCTATTCCATTCCCCCACCACCCTATTACTAAACCAATGCTTGCCTGTATCTCTCCTAAATCTATACTTGTCTAATTTAAATCCATTACTGCGAGTTCTATCCTGCTGGCTAATTCTCAGTACTTTACTTATATCGCCTTTGTTGTAACCCTTGACCCATTTGAATACTTCTATCAGATCTCCCCGCACTCTTCGTCTCTCTAGTGAATGTAAGTTTAGATGTTTCAGCCTATTTTGATATGGGAGGTTCCTCAGCCCCTGAATCCTCTGAACTGATTCTAGCAAGTTGATGTCCATTCTGTAGTGTGGGCGCCAAAACTGGACGGCATAATCTAAGTGTGGCCTAACTAACGGTAAATAGAGTCTGAGGATGACCTCTGCACTCCTGTTGGTTACAGTCCTCTTAATAAAGACTAATACCCTGTTAGTGTTAGCCCTATTCCTCGCACTATTACATTGCTTCCTTAGTTTTAGGTCAGAGTTCACTTACACTCCCAAATCCCTTTCACACTCAGACCTGCCTATCGCTGTGGAGTCTAAACTATACCCGTGTAATGGGTTGCGTGTTCCTACACTAAGTACGCTACACTTGGTGATGTTGAAATTCATCTGCCATTTCTCTGACCAGGCTGACAGTTTGTTGAGATCCTCCTGCAGTGCTCTAGCATCCTCCCCTGTCCTAATAGTGCGTCCTATTTTGGTGTAATCTGCAAATTTACCTATGTCACTAGTTATCCCATTGTCTATGTCATTGATGTAGATAATGAATAAAAGCGGGCCTAAAACTGAACCTTGAGGAACCCCACTGGTAACATTACCCCATTCGGATTTTTTACCGTTAATGGTAACCCTCTGTTTCCTGTCGCTAATCCACGCCTTAATCCAATCAAATACCTTCCCTCTTATCCCATGAGCCCTGACTTTATTTAAGTCTCTGGTGAGGTACCTTATCGAAGGCCTTACTAAAATCAAGATAAACCACATCATAGCTCTCATCATTGTCAGCTGCCTCGTATACTCTATTGTAAAAGGATATAAGATTAGTGAGGCACGGCTTTCCTTCAGTAAACCCATGCTGTGAGTCGTGAATTAAATTATGTCTGTCTATATGGTCCCTAATACTATCAGCTATTATTGACTCAATCATTTTACCTATACCTGACGTCAAACTAATCGGCCTATAGTTCTCCATAGAAGATTTGTCTCCCTTCTTAAATATTGGAATAACGTGTGCCTGCCTCCATGAAACAGGCACCACCCCTGTGTCTAGTGACTTCCTAAATAGTTCTGTTAACTGCCCACTTATTTCAGTTTCACATTCCTTTATTACCCTGGGGAAAAGTTCATCTGGCCCTGGCGCCTTAGTGACTTTATCTATCTGTCTAATCACGAGCTCCCTACTTATGTTGATGTCGGTTAATTCTTCTACCTCTTCTCCCCTGTAGATCTGTTCTCCCTGAGGTATATCATCTAATCTTTCTTTGGTAAATACAGTTAAGAAATATCTGTTTAACGCCTCGCTCATTACCTCATCACTATCAATCAGTGATTCTCCTGACTTAAGCGGCCCTATCTTATCCCTAACCTTGGTCTTATAAAGCTGAAAGAAGCCCTTTGGATTGGTCTTTGCTTCCCTGGCAATTCTAATCTCATAATTACGTTTTTCCATACGTGTATTTCTCTTTACTGCTCTAGCTAAATCGTTGTAACTATCCCTTTGGTGAGTTTCCCCCCTTTTAATTCTAACATATAGTCCTCTTTTCCTTCCTATTTCAGTTTTTAGCCTGTCTGTCATCCATCGCGGGTAATTACCTGTTGACCTGACTTCCCTGTGAGGCATAAACTGTTTCTGTCCTAATTTAATCTCCCTGTCCAGACTATTGTACTCACCCTCCAAGCTACTGACCTGACTTGAGATGTCACTTAGTATTGTGACTTCGTGATCTTTCATATTTATCTATTGGTGGCAAAACTTAAATTACTAGTTTCATTTTTACTACTGACACGAATTTGTGACTGCTTATTACAATAGAATTTCACTCTAATAAGTAAATCAGACCCGACAGAAATATTACCAGTGTGTGTATGAATGAATACAAAGATAAGCACATACTTTGATTTAACTCTAGGATGTCTCGTGGATCATTAATAAATAAAAACAAAATATCCGGACAGGCTACTCTTTAGCCCGTTACCTTCAATGGCCCCCAAAATACAGTCCCTCCGCCAAGTTTGTACCCTACATTTGGTGATGTTGGGTGCGCCTATTCTCTCTCTCTCTCTCTCTCTCTCTCTCTCTCTCTCTCTCTCTCTCTCTCTCTCTCTCTCTGTGTGTGTGTGTGTGTGTGTGTGTGTGTGTGTGTGTAATAATAAAAGATAAAAGGAAGAGGAATCATTAGCAATATTTTGCATATGTGAGGTACTACTTTGTTGTTTCATATATTATGCATTTAGCATCTTAGCCAGAGATTAATAGAACCTTTATTACTGGAGTTCTTGGTACTTTTCCAGTAAATCCCGTATATTTTATTGATTTATTGTGCAGGATATAACACACACACACACACACATATGTAGCAAGGGCCCACCACACTTGCCCCATCCACCTGAGGGATGATCTTTAGCCAAGGTCAGCATCCACCCACCTGGACAGATAACCACTCCTAGCTAATTAAGTCACACCCTAGTGCAAATGTGGACAGTTACTCACTAATCGGCCTAAAGTGAGGTAGGAGACCCGCCCACCCTCTCCGCCACACACACACACACACACACACACACACACACACACACACACACAAGTATACCAGGGCAGAGAGAGAGAGATACACATACACACAGGTATACCAACACGCACAGACACAGACAGACACACACACACAAGTATACCAGGGCAGAGAGAGAGAGAGAGAGAGAGAGAGAGAGAGAGGGGGGGGGGGGGGGACATACATACAGACATCACGAGGGTAACACGTCAGGCGTGTGAGTCTTACATCAAACTCACACCAAGCTCATACAATAATCTACCTAACCGACATGTTTAATAAGGTTGGCTTACACTCGATTTTAATCCTTAGTGTAGCTGTCACGCGGTGACGCAGCTTTGTTTTCATAACATTTTGTTCCGCGGTTGATTGTGTTTTGGCCGCGGTTGATTGTGTTTTGGCTTAGAGATAAGCGGGTGCGTTAATGGGCAATTGTGTATAGGTTGGTAAATGAACAGTGCGTTTAGGGACAGTCATGTGTTGGAGTCCGTGTTGTGCTTTAGCGGTCGATACCGCTGTTGTCATCGGAAAATATTGCTGGTGAGGATGATGACACTGCAGCTACCGGAGCGAGTGGTGTCGCGGCCCGCGGGGCACCACACATTTATCCCACATTAACACCTAATGGGTGCGACAACAGTATATATATATATATAGATAGATATATATATATATATATTTATATAGATATATATATATATATATATATACAATGTATGAGAGAGAGAGAGAGAGAGAGACAGGAAAGGGGGAGAGGTTTGTTTGTAATGGTAAATGAGCGGGTGTGTGCATGTATAACAACAATAACAACAACAAAATGGAAGCGTGGAGGCGCAGGAGCTCACTTCTTGGTTCTCTCTATTCCAGGTCCATCGGGAGCAGCAATGGCCACTTCAACGCTGTGTCAAAGCTCACCGCTGGGGTCTCCCTCCGGCAGCCCCAGATCCTGCCTCTACATGCCGCGCCCCCATTCCCTCCAGCCCAAGGCAGACTGGCGTGCTAGCTTCGCAGACACCAACAACGAGAACAGGGCGGCGGCTTACCGCGGCCTCATGGCCACCAAGCCACTCATCCTCCGGCAGCACAATGGAGTCTGGCTGACTCCTCCGAAGCCAGTCCAGCCTGAGCTACAGTCCTCTGAAGAGAAAGCTACAGAGGCGTCACCTTCCAAGTCCAGACTGAGCTTGGGCCGAGTTGTCAAGGTGTTGCGGTGTCACGTGTGTCTGTCCACTGTCAAGGAGCAGCACTTCCACAACCATCTCTTCTTTGGGGCAATACGATGCGAACTTTGTTTCACCATCTGCCAGAATTGCCGTGACCTCGAGTGGATCAGTGCGGAAGCAGAAGTGGGGGATAACAAATGTCAACATAAATTCACATATTGCGAAGATCCTTACGAATATCTGTTACCGCGCTTGTGTGGCAGCGATGACCATGATATGGTCGGATCCTCGACGCTGCCCCACAACCTACGCGTATTGCAGAACTACTTGACCAAACTAGTGGGTCTCCAACTTAGAGAGCCCTGGAGCAGCGCTCTTAGGACATGCAAGAAGCATCTGCTCAGGGTATATACAAAATCGGATTCAGAACCCTCAGAGGAAGTTCCTTATCAGCAGGGTCCCCTCCCTGTGGCCAGTACCATGGAAGACGTACACGACAGTAAAGCTTCTCAAGAAGAAAGTGAAAGGTTGAACAGTGACATTACAGCGACGTTGGGGAGATCCAGAAACCCCAGTCCAGCGCGGCGAGACTCCAGGGAGAGTGAGGACTCTGACGATGGCCTCTTACTGACACAAAGCTATGATTTGGAGCATCTGGAGCAAGAAGTGGAGTACGTGGAGCTGGAGGAGAACAACAGGGTGTTACTTGAGCAAGGTTTTGAGGAGAAACTAAATTATTCAAGGAAACCCAAGAAGCGACGCAAAACTTCCAACCACAAGAAAACCAACAGATTGTCTGAACCTAAAAAGAGAACACCATCCCCTATTCATCAAAGTCAGGAAGAAGAGAACCTAGTGATGGAGGAGGTGGAGCTTCCTGAGGACGGCTATTACCTGATGGTGCGCGAGGCGGTGGAAGAATGCCCAATGTGCTATGAGCCTCTTTGTCCTAGCATGTGCACGGTCAACATTCGAACCTTCCTCTTCACAGTGCGCTGCCCTGAGTGTAGTCTCATCATCTACATGGTGCCAGACCTGCCTGATGGAATCAAGATTGTTACGGAGGACATCAATGGGAATGCAGGGGGGGTGCACAAGGAATCTGGGAAGTCTAAAACGAAAACTAATGTTAACCCGAAGCATTTTTTTGCTCGTTGAGTCTCCGGTGATTCATGGGCCATGTGATTGTCTCCATGGCAATGATGTACTCGCTGTTACCATAATAAACTTTTTTATACTGTTTTGTAACCGATGTTTTCATTCCCTGGAAGCCCCAATACTGTTGTTCTGGCATGTGTGGAAATTGCAGGGCCGGACAGCAGTAGTTTGTCTAAGTACATCCTCACAGGCACTTCGACAATGAGCAAAACTTCTCAAGCAGTCGGGTGCATGCGACGCTTAAAGTTGAGATATTACCATCATCATGGGTCCATATCAAGACAACTTACTAACTCATGACGCCAGGATCGTGCTAGACCAACAAGCACCACTAGAGGAGCACCAGGACTTATAAACCTGACAACAATCACGGTGCACATCATGGGCCGGGTAGTTCTGTGCTACCGAGAGGGTGTGAGTTCCATCCCGGCTCGTGGCAGCTTCTTGGTGAAGGGTAACGCCCTCTTGTAGCCCAATCAGAGCTAAATGGGATATGCTACCAAGTCCGGGGAGATTCTTTAATCACAAAAGAAAGACCGCAAGCCACTGCAACAATAGAGGACGGGAGTTGTCCCATAAACACATGCTCAAATGTTAGAGAGGTGTCTTTGTAATCTCCTTGAAAGCATTCTAGTCGAGGAAGAAGGAAATGTCGACAAACGAAGATTGTTCCACAGTTTACCAGCGAAAAGAATGAAGGAAAAGGAAATTATGGTTATCTCTTGCATTTGGATTTCGGACGGCTAGAGGTGTGAGCTAGAGTAAAACATTGTACAAGAAAGCCGCGGGAGGGACGGAGGCATGCAGTTAGCACGTTCAGAAAAGCAGTCACTATGAAAATGTAAATAAACTATAGAAATTTAAGTAACTTTGCTGCGGAAATAAAGGGTAGAAAAGTCAGTATGAGGACGGGCGTTAATGAGGCGGAGAGCCTTTGATCCTACTCCGTCCAAAACGACTGTGTGAATGAGCATTCCCCCACCCCTCCCCAATGCATGAACTGCAAAGCCCTTGTGTATTATTCGCACCAGAAGAGAATTGCTACAGATTTTACAAGACTACCTCAAAGGAGATAATTTATCAGTGGTGATAAAGGAACTTTCCAAATGAGATTTCGAGTCAAAGACACCGAGAATATTTTATTATAGCAGAATGGAACAGCTGTGCGTTATCCAAGGTACAGATAAATGGAAAACTGTGTCGATTTGTCAGGTGGAAAAAAATAATTTTTGAGGCAAAAAAAATATCCCTTTTGCCGCATTCAAATATAATGACAAAGTCAGAGGTCAAATGTTCTGTAGCATATATAGGCTTGAGTTGTGTGATTCCTGTTATTCCTGGTACTGAACAAGTATTGGACATTACCATCCCATCTTAGACCACTGCCTTAAGAATCACCCCGCCCATCCTTGTACAATCACGCCTACTACTATTACTACCACAGCCACGCCAGCCCCACCCACCAGTAGCTTCACAACAACGCTGCCTCTCGGCAACTCAAGTTACCAGACACCAAGCAAACAATACCAATGTAGTCAAGTCAAGGACCCCTTACGAAGAACGCCTGCTGCAGAGTGAACGATGTGGTGCTTCAGTGAAACAATTTTACCTCTTCTGTTAGAACTTCAGTCCATATGGGAACCTTTAACTACTGAGGATAGTATTGACTTTATATCGGTTTTGAAGCAACATACAAACTACCAGAGACTTGCATCCATCTACTCTAACACAAATTCACACGCAATAGGGTTTTTTTTTTTGTGTGTGTGTGTGGAAATGCCAAACCTATGTGTTGGAAATAACGTGGGGAAGCCTGTGTTGCACCATGAGTCAGCCTACTTTTCTGACTAACGATAACCAACTGATACATAAAACGGGCGGGGCATTTCCGCGTAAGTGGTGTCATCATCAGTGTCTGTGTGTGTGTGTGGAGAAAATTTAGAGCTCTGGCGTCCGCATTTTCTCCCCGGCAAGAAATACACAAGAACTAACTTTATAACAAGAAGCATGCACCTACACGTCCTAACTCATGAAAATATCACACCCAGTTGCACCTACACATCCTGACTCATGAAAATATCACATCCAGTTACATCGGTGAGAGAATCGAGAAGGCGGGAGTGATACAAAACAAGGTGATGCAAGGTAATTACTTGTTCAGTGCGTGATGAAGTATGAAGAGTATTAATGCTGTAGCAAGTCCCGAAGCAAAACAAGTCGCATCACCCTCCAACACACCCCCAACAATTTATATTATGTAACTAGGGGTCTAAAATGGAAAATGCTGAAAAGTGAAGATGGCGCCACTATAAACACTCGCCTGTGCCACAACGGGCTGGGGCCGACCATCAGGCCCTGCTATGAAGTCCTACCGGCGCCACGGGCCAAGACGTAATATATATATATATATATATATATATATATATATATATATATATATATATATATATATATATATATATATATATATATATATATATATATATATATATATATATATATATATATATATATATATATATATATATATATATATATATATATATATATATATATATATATATATATATATATATATATATATATATATATATATATATATATATATATATATATATGTATTATACAATGCCATGTATACAATGCATGGGTAGGCCAGGAAAACAACTTGAAGAGAACAACAATAATAAGATGGACAATCTGTTGATCGGCCTCTGCGACGCCGATAAAAATGCATCCTCCTTGTCTTTGCCTCAAGAGATTTGTGAAATAAAGATTCGCAGTGTTTCTGAACTCTAGTCTACCTCAGCACATCTCGCACATAACGAAGGCATATCAACTCTGTTAAAGCAACGCCACCTGTACAAGCTAGGCCGATAGTTTGTGTTTTAGTACAACGAAATTCACGTCTACAGAAGCTCTTTTTTTTCTTTTTCTTTTTTTACGCTGAATATCGATTATCAGACGTAAACACAACAAACGCAAATCTCTCTCTCTCTCTCTCTCTCTCTCTCTCTCTCTCTCTCTCTCTCTCTTTTCCCAGAGGGTTCTATCACTGTCACCCCTGCTTAACAGATAGAGTGCATAATCCATACGACTGGCATGACCATCGGGCCTTTGATGGAGCGGAGGGTAGAAAACTCTTGTGTTGGTTAAAGAAGAGACCTCGAACTGTTAAAGAGGAACACACACACACAGAGAGAGAGAGAGAGAGAGAGAGAGAGAGAGAGAGAGAGAGGATCTCTCGCAATAAGGGCTTTCCCTGCTCAGCGTCTCTTACTGCGTTGCAAGAGAGAGAGAGAGAGAGAGAGAGAGAGAGAGAGAGAGAGAGAGAGAGAGAGAATCTTTCGCAATAAGGGCCTCTTACTGCCCAGCGCCTCTTACTGGGTTGCAACAAAAGTGACCGTAAGGCTACTATGAAACCTTAAGTGGAGAGAGAGAGAGAGAGAGAGAGAGAGAGAGAGAGAGAGAGAGAGAGAGAGAGAGAATTTGCACCTCTTCTGATGATTATTTTAAAATCATGAAACTCAAAACATCAATAAAGAATAGTCAATCTTTAAAGGTGAAAGTTATTTTGAATCATATGAATGCTTACATTGAGAGAACTCGCTGAAAACTTTAAAAAAAAACAAAAAAAAACTGAAGAAGAAAATTAAGAGTAAACTGATAAATACCGTTAAGATCTGACAAGAAGCAGCAAGAAGGATGAAAATCCCTGTGAAATTTAACATACCTAAAATAGTCTGGATGTGTAAATATAAACATTCTGAAAATTGGTAGTAGTAGTAGACGTAATAGTAGTAGTAGTAGTTGTAGGAGTGGTAGTAGCAGTAGTAGTATGACTGGCAGTAGAAAGACAAGTAGCATCATCATTAGTAGTGAGTTATATTTTTTGGAAGAAGTAGAAATAGAAGTAGAAGTTGTAGTAGTTATATAGTAGTAGTAGTAGTAGTAGTGTAAACAAGATAGCAGGAGCAGCAGTACCACGGTGACATTACCTGCTTACGCTTTAGCATTTAAACTTTATCTATAAAACCTGAAATAATGCCTGGAATCAGTGGCTGCCGTGGAGACGAGACCTTCTGTATTGATCACGAGGACGAGGACGAAGAGGGGAAGGAGGGGAAGGATGTGGACCGGCTGACCTGCACAAACACGATAATCTGACTGAGTATCATAAGGTCAGGGCGGTGATAATGGTGATTGTGATAAGATGATGATGGTGAGTGGTATTGTAGTAATGATAGTGATGGATATGGTACGTAAGATGATGATTATGATGACGTACTTCCGTGGTAATGGTGATGGTGATGGTAAGTGAAGAAATTAGATTATTGTCCTTTTTATCATCTATTCATCTTTGTAGATATAATTCTTGCTATTATTGAAGCTGTCAGATAATTGGTGATGCTGCAAGATATCAATAAAAGCGTGATATTACAAGTGTTAATAGCACAAAAACTGTGCTAGATCGGCGTCACATGACCCTCCAACACACGCCCAGCAATTTAGTATATTATGCAACTAAGGGTCTAAAATGGAAAATGCTGAAAAGTAAAGATGGCGCCACTATAAACACTTGCCTGCGCCACAACGGGGTGTGGTCATGGGGGTAGGATACCTCCATGGGTGTGGCCGACCATCAAGCCCTACTATGAAGGCCTACCGGCGCCGCCCACAGACAAAGACGTAAAAAAAAAGAAAAAAAAGAGAAAAAAAAGCTGACTTTTTTTTATAATGCCATATTGTAGGGTTCATCAGGCTAACAAATGTTATTGTATAATGTCATGTCTACATTGCATGGGTAAGCCAGGAAAACAACTTGAAGAGTCTCTTCAACGCCAGGAAAACAACTTGAAGTCTCTTCAATAACATCACTAAGAAGATGGACAATCTGTTGATCGGTGTCTGTGACGCCGATAAAAATTGGAATAATCAATGAAGGACGACGAGGAGGAGACAAATGAGAAGACAACGATATGGAAAAAAGAAGAGGAAGAAGATACAGATAATGATTTGGACGGAGAAAAAGGAGGAAGGAAAAAAAGAGGAGGAAGATACAGATAATGATTTGGACGGAGAAAAAGGAGGAAGGAAAAAAAGAGGAGGAAGATACAGATAATGATTTGGACGGAGAAAAAGGTGGAAGGAAAAAAAGAGGAGGAAAATACAGATGATGATTTGGACGGAGAAAAAGGAGGAAGGAAAAAAAGAGGAGGAAAATACAGATAATGATTTGGACGGAGAAAAAGGAGGAAGGAAAAAAAGAGGAGGAAAATACAGATAATGATTTGGACGGAGAAAAAGGAGGAAGGAAAAAAAGAGGAGGAAAATACAGATAATGATTTGGACGGAGAAAAAGGAGGAAGGAAAAAAAGAGGAGGAAAATACAGATAATGATTTGGACGGAGAAAAAGGAGGAAGAAAAAAATAAGAAAAGCAAGTACAACAGTTTTCAAGGACAACAACTTACCAAGCAGCAGCATGAGCGATGACGCAATCACCACATAAGCAACCCCGCAATGTGACGTAAATGAGTGTTGGCAGCCGTGGCGAGAGTGGCGAGCAGGGCTGCCAACGGTTCACAGCACAGCAATGGCTCACAGTTTGGGTGTATCATGATAGATTTAAATTCTTCGTGAACCACAGCAGCTGATATATAAAACGGAACACGAGGTAATGGTAGCATTAGTAATAGGAGGAGGACAATAGCTCAAATCACCATCTCAGTATTGCGTCACCTAACACCATCCAGCGTTTTTTTTTTTTTTATCATCTAATTTTTGCCCTTGAGCTGCATTCTTTACAGTAAAAAAATATATATATATACAAAAAATAATAAATAAATAAAAAACCCTTATTACTCAACTAAATTTTGAGACCTCCGTCACGCAGGGACGTTAACACCAACCCACGCCTCGCTGTCCCTGAATCAATACTTCAGTCGGCAACCCCGCAGCGTGACGTCAGTGGAGCAGGGAAGCCAACTGTGCGGACCGGATGTGACGAGCAGGGGTGCCAACACTTCTTTTTTTTCCTGAGTGTATGTGTGTGTGTGTCAGAGTGGTAGATAAGGAGAGAGAGAGAGAGAGAGAGAGAGAGAGAGAGAGAACAACAGCAAGGCCATCTACACCACTCGCCATCTTGCATCTTCTACGCCTCATGCTCACCGCCTCCTACCAAGCACTCCTGCCTCAACACAAGCTGCTGGAATTACAAATATCACCACTTTTATCTTTAAATGTTAAACTGAAGAGGCAGAAGCGCTGAGTAGGAGGCAGTGAGCATGAGTGACAAGATGCAAGATGGCGTGAAGGGAGCCTGTGGTCAAACTCTCCCTATATCCGGCTCTGGTGCTGCGTCATGTTTTCTATATTTGCCGCTACGTCAGTCAAGGGTTCAGAGATGGTGTGTTGGCCTGGCTGAGAGAGAGAGAGAGAGAGAGAGAGAGAGAGAGAGAGAGAGAGAGAGAGAGAGAGAGAGATTTTCTTTATATTTTCTTTCTTTCCTTGCGTGTTACAATTATTTATGCGTGTTATTATATTATTCCTTATTTTTCCCCATTTTTCTTTTGCGAATATGTATTTAAACTTATTATTTTTATCATCATTATTAACAGTATTAGTAGTAATTATTATTATTATTAAATTCAAAATATCATCTTTACAACAAACACAAACACTTTTTTCCAGAACAAGGGAAGTTGCTAAAGGGTAAAAAAAAAAAGACAAAAAAAAGCACATTAGAACTACTACTGCTACAACAACAACTACTACTACAACTACAACTATCGAATTCCTTTCACAACGCATATTTTACCAACAATCCTTGAAGCGTTATTTTCTTTCATTTCACACAGCATCTTTATAATCGATTTTCTAACAAGAGAGAGAGAGAGAGAGAGAGAGAGAGAGAGAGAGAGAGCTCTTTTCGCAATAAGTCCTCTCCCTGTGCCCAGCGCCTCTTATTGCGTAGAAGCACGAGTGAGTACAAGGCCACTGTGGGACCCTTAAGTGGAGAGAGAGAGAGAGAGAGAGAGAGAGAGAGAGAGAGAGAGAGACCGCTGAGACTATACCGGCGCCATATGAAATAGTGGTAGCCACACGAAACCATGATGGCTTGTTTTCGTTACTTTTTCTTTAGTAGTCATCATTTCCGGATTCCATCTTCAAGGGTTAATGCACTAGAGATGAGCTTCGAGGTCACGCGCAACTATAGTGAATGCTTCGTTTATGAATCTATGTATGATGTGTTGTAGAGGCGGGAAGGAAGAATCTCCTTGGTTACACATGTACTAAAGAGAGGACTATATCGTGCAGTATGGAGGACGTGACACCATTACGAAAGGATTGGCAACGCTGCACTGAGAGGTGATGAGGGAGGGGAGGAAAATGTAAAGCTAGTTCATACCGGAGCTTTCTATTCTGGGTGTTGACTGAAGGTTTTTATTCCTTTACGTGTCGAATAGAAGGTTCTTATTCCTTTGTGTGACAATTGGGACGTTGTTTTTCCTTAACGTGTCAACTGGGAGGTTCTTATATATTGACTGGGACGTTCTTTTTCATTAACGTGTTGACTGGGAGGTTCTTATTCCTTCATATGTTGACTAGGTGGTTCTTACTCCTTTACATGTCGACTGGGAGGTTTTTATTCTTTTACATGTTGACTGGGAGGTTCTTAATCCTTCATATGTCGACTGGGAGGTTCTTATTCCTTTAGGTCGAATAAAAGGTTATTATTCCTTTGTGTGTCAATTGGAAAGTTCTTATTCCTTTGTGTATCGAATGGGTGGTTCTTATTCCTTTGTATGTTGATTGGTAGGTTCTTATTCCTTTTTGTGTCAACTGAGAGCTTCTTACTTCTTTGAGTCTAATAGAAGGTTCTTAATCCTTTATAACGTCGAACTTAAGGTTCTTATTCCTTTATAAAGTCGAAATGAAGGTTTGTATTCCTTCACTGTGTCGATTTGAAGGTTCCTACTCCTTTACAGTATCGAGTCGAAGGTTCTTACTCCTTTACTGTGTCGAGTCGAAACTACTTATTCCTTTACTGTGTCGACTTGAAGGTTCCTACTCTTTTACAGTGTCGAACTGAAGGTTCCTACTCCTTTATTACGTCGAATAGAAGGTTCTTACTCCTTATTACGTCGAATAGAAAGTTCTTACTCCTTTATGTGTCGAATAGACGGTTCTTACTCCTTTATATGTCAAATAGGTTCTTACTCCTTTAAGCGTCGAATAGAAGGTTCTTTCTCCTTTATGTGTCGAATAGAAGGTTCTTACTCCTTTATGTGTCGAATAGAAGGTTCTTACTCCTTTCTGTGTCGAATAGACGGTTCTTACTCCTTTATGTGTCGAACAGAAGGTTCTTACTCCTTTATGTGTCGAATAGAAGGTTTACTCCTTTGGGTGTCGAATATAAGGTTCTTACTCCTTTAGGTGTCAAATAGAATGGTCTTATTCCTTTAAGTGTTGAATAGAAGGTTCTTACTCCTTTAGGTGTCAAATAGAATGGTCTTATTCCTTTAAGTGTCGAATGGAAGGTTTTTACTCCTTTAGGTGTCAAATAGAATGGTCTTATTCCCTTAAGTCTCGAATAGAAGGTTCTTACTCCTTTAGGTGTCAAATAGAATGGTCTTATTCATTTAAGTGTCGAATAGAAGGTTCTTACTCCTTTAGGTGTCGAATAGGTTTTCACTCCTTTATGTGTCGAATAGAAGGTTTTCACTCATTTATGTGTCGAATAGAAAGTTTTTATTTCTATACTTGTCGGACAGAAGGCTCTTACTCCACCATCGCCTTGCTGACTCACAATATGCCGCTCTAGCGAGTCTGACAAAGCGATGATCACTTCGTGGCAACACCTTCTTTCATTTACTTCTATTAGTTTTAATCAACACATCCAGACGGCAGAGACTAAACCGCGCAGCTGCGTTATATCATCGTGATGGTGTTTAAAAAAAGTTATTATTGAACCGTCTTTTTAAGAATCATGTCTAAAAAAAAATGTTGAGCGTGTTTGAAAAATGCTGAGAGAGAGAGAGAGAGAGAGAGAGAGAGAGAGAGAGAGAGAGAGAGAGTTATGTGGAAGCTCTTGCCATGTCTTGCCACATTTTGTCAAAGTCGTTGGAACGGACGATATAAATGTCAAAGGTACAAAAATAACACCCTTGCATGTCCTACCACAGCAAGAAAGCTTGGGTGTGATTATTAGTAAATCTTTTCTTACTTATTACTCGAGTGTGGGTTCTTACTCATCTTATTAGCAAGTCAGAGGTATTTACAATATAACAATCTTGCACTTCGTATCAGAACAAGAGGATACGGAAAATGAATTAGTGGTCTCCTAAAGTTTAGTCGACTGGGAGGTTCTTATTACTTCTTTCTATACCTTCTATTCTATCCCAATGGAAATGTAACGTCAGTTAATGGTAGAAAATAACACATTTCATATCAGAAAAAGCGGAGACAATTTTGATTTAGACTGTTCTCCTTAAGTTTATTCGACTGGGAGGTTCTTGCTCATTTACCTGTCAATTATAATTAAATCCCAATGTAAATCTGCCAGTGAGTGGTACAGAATAACACTTACATTTCATATCAGAATAATCGAACACAGAATTTTGATCTAGAGTATTCTCCAAGTTTGGTTGGCTCGGAAGTTCTTGCTCCTTTATACTATGGGCCACTTTCACAGTTCGACATGATGAGTTAGTAAGCCCCCAAACCAATACTCAAGACTTCGAAAATTCCTTATTTAATGTTTTGTGTTCATACTGAAATGAGGAAACTATACAGGAAACCTCTTGCGTATCTGGTCTCGCATCGAAAATCTAACCATTATGGAGTACAGAAGATTGAATATTTTAGTTCGGGCGATTACAAAGTCACTGTGTTGGACTGTGAAATGTATGTCAGTGAGTGATAGAAAATAAAACTTGCATTTCATATCCCTTTAGTCATATCTCACGGCAGCCACTATAAATAAAATTCGCCTGCGCCACTAACGAGCTGGAGCCGTCCAAGAGGCCCCTGGAGAGACTCAACCGGCGCTAGAGGCACCACCTAAAAAAAAGAAAAGCAGGTAAACACTTGTCTTGATTGTCTGTTGGTTTGATACGATTTGAATTACCAGCCCTTCCATCCTCTTGGAAGCACAATTAACTCTCCTCCCCTCACTACTAGCCATGCAGTGCTGCCAACCCTCCCGCAGCGGTACCGCATCTCCCACAGTCAGAAGCTAAGTTAGTTTTGTCAACACGTGCCTAAGTTGGAAGTATGCATTTTACTCTATCCCTTTTATTTGCCCTATAAGACAACTTTGTTATGTATTTGAAAAAGAAAAAAATAGATAAGAAAAAAGAATAACAGCAAACATAGGCCATTATCCATATCCACGGTTTCTAACTTTCTCTCTGAACATCTGCTAACCTCATCAGCGGGTACTGAATAAACCTGGCCTGACTCGGAAAAAAAAAAAAAGCTACGGGACAGAGGCGCGCATACACCCATACTCTACCGCGTCCCGAGCAACACTGAAGAGAAGCCTGGGAAGTGGGGTTGAGAGGGAGACATTGCAGGCAGCGTTACCAGATTCTCGTTCTCCTAACGTTAAATATATCACTTTCAGACCCACAAAACTGCCGTAGCCGCACCACTAACACTATCCACTCAAAGTTCGCGTCAAAACCGTAAACTATCGGTCTTTTCTAATATATTTACGGGTCAAAAACCGAACAATATGATGAGCTACGTCTGGTAACGCTGGTAACGTTGCTAGCAGGTCGAGTGGCCGTGTAGGTGTGGCAGAGTTAGGGTTGCAGGCGGCCGGCGAGTCCATCAGCTTTAACACGCCCTGGCACCTCGAAGGGAAATAGGCTTGACGGGTGTATATTTGTGCGTCCTGCTGTGTGTGTGTGTTTGTGTGTGTGTGTGTGTGTTAACTTGAGACTATCTTATCAAAATGAAAATATTTACATGGCCAAACCTTCTCTCTCTCTCTCTCTCTCTCTCTCTCTCTCACACACACACACACACACACACACATGAACAAGGAGGAACAGGATACTAAAGAACATTCTCGAAACCTCCAACAAACCCGTCTCACTAAACACACTCTCATGTTTCAATTTCATGAGGAGAAATTCTTCTGACAAAACGGTCTAAACCAATTTGTTAGACACGACCCAGCCGAGGCAAGAAGTATTCATTAGACAAGTTCGTCAAGGACTGAAGCATGCACACTGTACCAAGGCCGTCTAGCGATTATATGGCTGATAGTAATTGACGGCTTTGACTGCACCCTGTGACACAAACGCTGGTGACTACTGCGGACTGGAACAACCAAGTCTCTCTCTCTCTCTCTCTCTCTCTCTCTCTCTCTCTCTCTCTCTCTCTCTCTCTCTCTCTCTCTCTCTCGAAATACTCTCCTCCCTCACAACCGTATTCAATATGTCCTTGCGACAAGGCATCGTCCCTTCAGATTGGAAAAAGGCTAACATGACACCGATTTTCAAGAAAGGAGACAAAAAAGTACCAGGTAATTACAGGCCCATTAGTCTAACTTCGGTTGTACGTAAGCTACTTGAGGGCATAATTAGAGACAAAATTGTGAGTTACCTTGAAAGCCACTCATTGATTGGGGACTCACAACATGGCTTCCGAAACAAAAGATCCTGCCTATCAAACCTATTAACCTTTTATAACGACCTCTTCACTGTTTATGACGTAACCAAATCACTGGACGTAGTCTATCTTGATTTCCAGAAAGCGTTTGATAAAGTCCCGCATCATAAATTACTTTACAAATTAAAGCAAATAGGTATTGACGGTCAAGTAAACCAATGGATCGCGAATTGGTTGAGCAACAGACAACAAAGAGTAGTGATTGACGGATTTAACTCAGAGTGGGCGCCTGTCACTAGTGGCGTCCCTCAGGGCTCGGTCCTTGGCCCAGTGCTCTTCATTATTTACATCAACGACGTGGATGTTGGACTCAATAACCGCATTAGTAAATTTGCAGACGACACAAAGATTGGTAACTCGGTTCTCACTGACGAAGACAGGCAAAGCCTCCAAGAGGATTTGCACAAAATTTCAGCTTGGTCGGATAGATGGGAGATGCCCTTAACGTAGACAAGTGCCAGGTCCTTCAAGTTGGAACGAGGAATAAGAACTTCGAATACGAAATGCGCGGCGTTAAACTCAAAAGCGTTCAATGCGTCAAAGACTTGGGGGTCAAAATCGCGTCAAACCTCAAATTCTCACAGCAATGCATCGATGCAGCAAATAAAGCGAACAGAATGTTGGGCTTCATTAAAAGAAACTTTGTATTCAAGAATAAAGATGTAATACTCCCGCTCTACAACAGTTTAGTCAGACCCCACTTGGAATATGCGGTACAGTTTTGGTCCCCCCACCATGCAAAGGATATTGCTAAATTAGAAGGTGTTCAGCGTCGGGCAACGAAAATGATCCCTTCCTTGCGCAACAAATCCTACGAAGAAAGGCTTTCTACCCTTAATATGTTCTCTCTTGAGAAACGTCGCCTCCGAGGAAAACTGATCGAATGTTTTAAAATACTTAATGGTTTCACGAATGTAGACAGATCAACATTGTTTATGATCGATGACAGTCTGCGCACGAGGAACAATGGCGTAAAACTCAGATGTAGACAAGTAAATTCAGACTGCACAAAATTTTTCTTCACCAACGTTGTAGTGCGAGAATGGAATAAGCTTCCACCATCAGTGGTCCAGTGTAACACGATTGACTCCTTCAAAAATAAGCTCGACCGTCACTTCCTTCAACTTAATATCAACTAGAGTAGAAGTGCAACGTTTTGGAGTCTTCTGATTAATGTAAAATCACTTAGGTTTAAGGACAGACCACCAAGTCTGGATCATGGGGTCTGTGTGGTCTGATTTTCTATGTAAATCTATGTAAATCTCTCTCTCTCACCTGGAAACTATTTGCAGACGCTAGACAGTCAGCGCCCCAAGGGGACCTGGGGGAGAAGAGCGACTCTGCTATATCTAGTCTCCGTGAGTGACAGCTCGAGTTTGGTGTTCTCAAGGTCAATGGAGTGGAGAGTATCGAATCTGTCTGATGTACGCATCCAGAGCCGTAGATAGGAAAAGTTTGGCCTGGGCTCTCTAAATGATACTCATACTCACTCCCCCTACCCAGTGCTTCTGCGTGAACACAGGTTTAATACCAAGAGTGAAGTTTAATATGAAGTTGATATATTTGACATCCAGCAGCTCAAGTTGAGGCAGGAGTGCTATATAGGAGGCAGCGAGCATGAACGGCACATATACAAGACAGCGAGTGGTCTAGCTCTCCTTGTCAACGGTTTTGCTCGAACCTTATGGCGGATCATGAGTTCAGGCAGGGGTGATTTAACACGGGGAAGCAAAGGCATTTTTTTTTTACCAAGAAATAAGTAGAAAAAAGGAACGTGGTTACGTCACAGTTACCTATATCAATCATCCTATTGCGGGCACTGACCAAGCCACTTAAGCTTACCCTTTACAGCTGATACAGAGCTTCATCACACACCAGTCACGGATGCTGCCAAACACAGAGCCCACCTACAGACAACAGCCTCGTTTCTTTACCTCTGTCCTTCTCATCGTGACAGCATGAAGCGGGCCGTCACCTCACAAACTTAACGGTAACAGTCAATCAGTTATGTGTCGTCATAAACGTGTCTTTGGCGATATTTCTCTTTCCTCACCCTGTGGACGAAAGTGTCGAGAGCATGACAATGTTGCTAATTAGAATAATCTATTTTGTGCGCCAAGGTAAGAAAATGTTGTCGAATAAGGTAACGTCCGGAACATCCGTCCGTCCGGCTCATCTCCGTCCCGTTGTCCCTTTGAGCCTGTGGTGGGGGATAACCCAGTAATCCGACACAATCTAACATCCGGGTTACCTTCCCTAGTTTTCCCCAGGTACCCACTTATCGACCAGCCCGGAAAGGAGGATGAACAGTGGGTATGGCTGCACGCCGACTAACCCAACGCCCAGACCCCGTTACAATCATCACCCATATACGTTCTATTCCTGTTGCTATATAGTGTTATACATTGCTGTATCCTTTGCGCCACCCCCATATGCTATGCCATATTAATATAAGTTATTTTTAAGGTTAGTGTTAAGGACGTTGAGGCGGAGTAGGAAAAGATTAATGTCAAGTCAGGTGGAGGCGGAGTAGGAAGACAATTAGCGCACCTAACTATCACCAAATGTGGGGTACAAACTTGGCGGAGGGACTTTTTTGGCAGCCATAGCCGGTAACGGGCTAAAGAGTAGCCTATCCAGATATTTTGTTTTTATTTATTAATGATCCACGAGACATCCTAGAGTTAAAACAAAGTATGTGCTTATCTTTGTATTCATTCATACACACACTGGTAATATTTCTGTGGTGTCTGATTCACTTGTTTGAGTGAAATTCTATTGTGAAAAGCAGTCGTATATTCGTGTCACTAGTGAAAATGAAACTAGTAATGAAAGTTTTGCCACCATGAAATATACACAAATAGATAAATATGAAAGCTCACTAAGTCACAATAAGTGACATCACCTGCTTTGCGCAGTAAAAATATGCTATTTCAGGTATCTGACACCCGCAAAATGGGGTGCGCGCTGCCTCTGACCTCGGAGCTACAGCCTCAACGTTGCCAGATTGTCGTACTCAGCCGATTATATTTCCCGACTTCCTACCCCTAAACTGTCTTCTGGGCTCCAATAACGAAACTAATTTATAGTTATCGTTAAAAGTTAGATCCTGATGTTTCATGCCAATAGTTAGGCGTCAGAAACCGGTAAATACTGTGCTCTGAGTACGATGACCTGGCAACGGTGGCTATACGTATTTTCATATTATTGTTCTGTTGTTTATTCAATGTTCTGTTCAAGAAAAAGAATACCCATAATTTTAGTTAGTTTTTGGTTATAAGGATTCTTTACGAAATACAATTATAACATTACCTTCTACTAGTTAGGAAACGCTACAGTGATGTTAGGTGCGCCTATTACGGCCGCAGTGTTAGTCTTCCCCATTCCCGTTCCCTTCCCTTCCCTTTCCCGTGGCCATAAACCGCAGTGTTAATCGTCCCCATGTAGTTGGGGTTGCTTTACGTTACCACGTGAGGGACCGGATGGGGTCGGAAAAGTGTTGACTCCGCGGGGTAGAAAGCAGGACATCTTCATCTCCCCTTCGCATATTTTATGAATAAATAGTGTTCTATTTGTTATTATAGAAGGACATATATTGAAAAGTATCAGAATATTTTTATGACTGATATTATATCGCAAACTTTGCTGAAGTTAATATATTTGTTTTAGTTTGTAAAGACTCTGGTGCTTCCATTTGATTGTAAACGTACCTGAAGATTCACATCTAATTGTCCCCAAGAATGGCAAAAGACGGCAGATTAATGACTAAATATGACATTTTTATGGGAATATTTAACATATACCATAAAAAATTGCATTTCTTGGCGACCACCTTGATTGAAGACAAAAATGCCATAAATGACACGACCTGGCAACCCCTATGTGGCTGCCCAGGTGTGTGTGACCAGTCATGAATACCAACCTGTCTCATAAATTAACTTACCCGCGTTACTTGTTATTTACCCGTAGATCAACAACACAATTGTTTTGTTTTATGATATATAATGTAGATGAATACAATGGTGTGTGAAAAATGCATTATTTATTTCGTTTTCTGTAATTATTATTTTGAAAGTGCTCCCAACATTATTATGACGTACGGATTGGCCTTGGTCTGGCCCTCATATTTGTCCCGGGGATGGGAAGGGGACGGGGCGGCTTATGCATACCCCAGTCCCGTGTATGGGGATGGGGACGGGAAGGGAATGGGGAAAACTAAAGCCCCGTTCACACTGTGCCGACTCTGGGTCACGACTGCCCACGACTCTAGGGTACACGAGGTCTTGGCTGTTGATGTGAAAGGGTCAGGCATGTCTTGAAAGAGGTCTGAGACTGTTGCCGAATGCTGCGCCGACGTCGTGACGGGAGTCTGGAGTCGTGAGGGTTAACACGACATGCTGGCAACTAGTTGGCCGAATGTCCCAGACAGTCGGCAAGACACCAAGACACCAATAAAACTCCCCCCCCCCCCCCTTCTTGGAGCGTGGGAACCAACTTGTCAAATGGAAAAGTCGCTGGGTTGTCGTGGCCGAGTCGGCACAGTGTGAACGGGGCTTAACACTGTGGCCGTTAATGTTGGAGGCGGAGTAGGAAAAGATTGATGTCAAGTCACGTGGAGGCGGAGTAAGAAAAGGATTAATGTTGGAGGCGGAGTAGGAAAAGATTGATGTCAAGTCACGTGGAGGCGGAGTAAGAAAAGGATTAATGTTGGAGGCGGAGTAAGAAAAGGATTAATGTTGGAGGCGGAGTAGGAAAGGATTAATGTTGGAGGCGGAGTAGGAAAAGGATTAATGTTGGAGGCGGAGTAGGAAAAGATGTAGGTCAAGTCACGTGGAGGCGGAGTAAGAAAAGGATTAATGTTGGAGGCGGAGTAAGAAAAGGATTAATGTTGGAGGCGGAGTAAGAAAAGGATTAATGTTGGAGGCGGAGTAAGAAAAGGATTAATGTTGGAGGCGGAGTAAGAAAAGGATTAATGTTGGAGGCGGAGTAAGAAAAGGATTAATGTTGGAGGCGGAGTAGGAAAGGATTAATGTTGGAGGCGGAGTAGGAAAGGATTAATGTTGGAGGCGGAGTAGGAAAGGATTAATGTTGGAGGCGGAGTAGGAAAAGGATTAATGTTGGAGGCGGAGTAGAAAAGGATTAATGTTGGAGGCGGAGTAGAAAAGGATTAATGTTGGAGGCGGAGTAGAAAAGGATTAATGTTGGAGGCGGAGTAGAAAAGGATTAATGTTGGAGGCGGAGTAGAAAAGGATTAATGTTGGAGGCGGAGTAGAAAAGGATTAATGTTGGAGGCGGAGTAAGAAAAGGATTAATGTTGGAGGCGGAGTAAGAAAAGGATTAATGTTGGAGGCGGAGTAAGAAAAGGATTAATGTTGGAGGCGGAGTAGAAAAGGATTAATGTTGGAGGCGGAGTAGAAAAGGATTAATGTTGGAGGCGGAGTAAGAAAAGGATTAATGTTGGAGGCGGAGTAGAAAAGGATTAATGTTGGAGGCGGAGTAAGAAAAGGATTAATGTTGGAGGCGGAGTAAGAAAAGGATTAATGTTGGAGGCGGAGTAGAAAAGGATTAATGTTGGAGGCGGAGTAGAAAAGGATTAATGTTGGAGGCGGAGTAGAAAAGGATTAATGTTGG
The DNA here is from genome assembly GCF_024679095.1 of Eriocheir sinensis. NCBI lineage: Eukaryota > Metazoa > Arthropoda > Malacostraca > Decapoda > Varunidae > Eriocheir > Eriocheir sinensis. Next base: position 7,065,489 of record NC_066569.1, on the reverse strand, counting down.
AGGCGGAGTAGAAAAGGAGTAATGTTGGAGGAGTAAGAAAAGGATTAATGTTGGAGGCGGAGTAAGAAAAGGATTAATGTTGTAGGCGGAGTAAGAAAAGGATTAATGTTGTAGGCGGAGTAAGAAAAGGATTAATGTTGTAGGCGGAGTAAGAAAAGGATTAATGTTGGAGGCGGAGTAGAACAGGATTAATGTTGGAGGCGGAGTAAGAAAAGGATTAATGTTGGAGGCGGAGTAAGAAAAGGATTAATGTTGTAGGCGGAGTAAGAAAAGGATTAATGTTGGAGGCGGAGTAAGAAAAGATTGATGTCAAGTCACGTGGAGGCGGAGTAAGAAAAGGATTAATGTTGGAGGCGGAGTAAGAAAAGGATTAATGTTGTAGGCGGAGTAAGAAAAGGATTAATGTTGGAGGCGGAGTAAGAAAAGGATTAATGTTGGAGGCGGAGTAAGAAAAGGATTAATGTTGGAGGCGGAGTAAGAAAAGGATTAATGTTGTAGGCGGAGTAAGAAAAGGATTAATGTTGGAGGCGGAGTAAGAAAAGGATTAATGTTGGAGGCGGAGTAGGAAAAGATGTAGGTCAAGTCACTGTGATCGGAGGAGCGAGTCGCCCCAAAATATATGTGACGTCACGGTGATTGGAGGCGTGGGGAAACACAGGTGTGACCTAGCAAGACGGAGGTCGGAGGAGAGACTTCTGGTCAGAACGCCGAGAGGTAAGGACGTCTGCCTGGGGTCACGGTGTTGGTGTGAGGAGTTAGGGTATGGAGGTGTGTGGTGATGGGTTAGTGACTTGTGGAGGATTTGGGGAGAATATGTGTTGTACAGAGGGACTAGAGTGTGTTGAGGGTTTTTTGGAGAGATATGTGTGTTGTGTCAGCGTGGTGATGGATGGTGTATTTTGGGGGATTTGTGGAGAGATGTGTGTTATTCTCGTGAAGTGGAATCTTTGTAACTGATCTTAACTCTAAATATTAATGTTATTTTAGTGATTGTGGTTTGATTATCCCTCCTCAGAGCACAAAGTGAGTGAAAGTCGGCACAGGTTTGCCCAGAGTAGCATAATCTTAGTCTACCCGATAGTGGGTTATTAACTGGCTACGTTACTTGTAGCAAATCCTACCTAACGTAATCCCACCCTAGGTCTTGACACTAGGGAGTTCTATTCTTAATGCATGCAAGTTCTGAATCTGTTTCTCGTGACTTATATAAATGTTACGAGGCAGTTCCATTCCTGTTGGACGCCAGATGCTTTGCCATACACGTTTTCAGTAAAATCTTTCAGCTGTAATCGGCAATGTAATTCTGGGTGGGCAGTTCTCTCCTCTACAGTCCAGAAATTCAGTTCCTTAGGCGGCATCCAGGTGGGAGCATCAAAGCAGCCAGCTCCACACGAGACCAAAACATGCAAGGCTAAACCGAGCGCAAGGCGATGCTACCAAAAAGATCCTGTAAGTGGTTATTTATATGAACTTTGGCACCACTTGATTGGAAGAGGTCGCGCGCGTGTGTGTGTAAACTGTAACATCTATAATTCTGCACTGCTATTATGATTTTACAGCTTTTAAATATTCATGTAACAAAACTCATAGTCTTCACTGTGTTATCTAATCTTTCCATTACTGTGTTATCTATCTCTCCAGCGCTGCGTAATCTCTCCTGTCCATTCTTGTGTTATCTCTTCTGTCCATTCTTGTGTTATCTCTTCTGTCCATTCTTGCGTAATCTCTTCTGTCCATTCTTGTGTTATCTCTTCTGTCCATTCTTGCGTAATCTCTTCTGTCCATTCTTGTGTTATCTCTTTGTCCATTCTTGTGTTATCTCTTCTGTTCATTCTTGTGTTATCTCTTCTGTCCATTCTTGTGTTACCTCTTCTGTCCATTCTTGTGTTATCTCTTCTGTCCATTCTTGTGTTATCTCTTCTGTCCATTCTTGTGTTATCTCTTCTGTCCATTCTTGTGTTATCTCTTCTGTCCATTCTTGTGTTATCTCTTCTGTCCATTCTTGTGTTATCTCTTTGTCCATTCTTGTGTTATCTCTTTGTCCATTCTTGTGTTATCTCTTCTGTTCATTCTTGTGTTATCTCTTCTGTCCATTCTTGTGTTATCTCTTCTGTCCATTCTTGTGTTATCTCTTCTGTCCATTCTTGTGTTACCTCTTCTGTCCATTCTTGTGTTATCTCTTCTGTTCATTCTTGTGTTATCTCTTCTGTCCATTCTTGTGTTATCTCTTCTGTCCATTCTTGTGTTATCTCTTTGTCCATTCTTGTGTTATCTCTTCTGTCCATTCTTGTGTTATCTCTTTGTCCATTCTTGTGTTATCTCTTCTGTCCATTCTTGTGTTATCTCTTTGTCCATTCTTGTGTTATCTCTTCTGTCCATTCTTGTGTTATCTCTTCTGTCCATTCTTGTGTTATCTCTTTGTCCATTCTTGTGTTATCTCTTCTGTCCATTCTTGTGTTATCTCTTTGTCCATTCTTGTGTTATCTCTTCTGTCCATTCTTGTGTTATCTCTTCTGTCCATTCTTGTGTTATCTCTTCTGTTCATTCTTGTGTTATCTCTTCTGTCCATTCTTGTGTTATCTCTTCTGTCCATTCTTGTGTTATCTCTTTGTCCATTCTTGTGTTATCTCTTTGTCCATTCTTGTGTTATCTCTTCTGTTCATTCTTGTGTTATCTCTTCTGTCCATTCTTGTGTTATCTCTTCTGTCCATTCTTGTGTTATCTCTTTGTCCATTCTTGTGTTATCTCTTCTGTTCATTCTTGTGTTATCTCTTCTGTCCATTCTTGTGTTATCTCTTCTGTCCATTCTTGTGTTATCTCTTTGTCCATTCTTGTGTTATCTCTTCTGTCCATTCTTGTGTTATCTCTTCTGTTCATTCTTGTGTTATCTCTTCTGTCCATTCTTGTGTTATCTCTTTGTCCATTCTTGTGTTATCTCTTCTGTCCATTCTTGTGTTATCTCTTCTGTCCATTCTTGTGTTATCTCTTTGTCCATTCTTGTGTTACCTCTTTGTCCATTCTTGTGTTATCTCTTTGTCCATTCTTGTGTTACCTCTTCTGTCCATTCTTGTGTTATCTCTTTGTCCATTCTTGTGTTATCTCTTCTGTTCATTCTTGTGTTATCTCTTCTGTCCATTCTTGTGTTATCTCTTCTGTCCATTCTTGTGTTACCTCTTTGTCCATTCTTGTGTTATCTCTTTGTCCATTCTTGTGTTACCTCTTCTGTCCATTCTTGTGTTATCTCTTTGTCCATTCTTGTGTTATCTCTTCTGTCCATTCTTGTGTTATCTCTTTGTCCATTCTTGTGTTACCTCTTCTGTCCATTCTTGTGTAATCTCTTCTGTCCATTCTTGTGTTACCTCTTCTGTCCATTCTTGTGTTATCTCTTTGTCCATTCTTGTGTTATCTCTTCTGTCCATTCTTGTGTTACCTCTTCTGTCCATTCTTGTGTTATCTCTTCTGTCCATTCTTGTGTTACCTCTTCTGTCCATTCTTGTGTTACCTCTTCTGTCCATTCTTGTGTTATCTCTTCTGTCCATTCTTGTGTTATCTCTTCTGTCCATTCTTGTGTTACCTCTTGTCCATTCTTGTGTTATCTCTTCTGTCCATTCTTGTTATCTCTTCTGTCCATTCTTGTGTTATCTCTTCTGTCCATTCTTGTGTTATCTCTTCTGTCCATTCTTGTGTTATCTCTTCTGTCCATTCTTGTGTTATCTCTTCTGTCCATTCTTGTGTTATCTCTTCTGTCCATTCTTGTGTTATCTCTTCTGTCCATTCTTGTGTTATCTCTTCTGTCCATTCTTGTGTTACCTCTTCTGTCCATTCTTGTGTTATCTCTTCTGTCCATTCTTGTGTTATCTCTTCTGTCCATTCTTGTGTTATCTCTTCTGTCCATTCTTGTGTTATCTCTTCTGTCCATTCTTGTGTTATCTCTTCTGTCCATTCTTGTGTTATCTCTTCTGTCCATTCTTGTGTTATCTCTTCTGTCCATTCATTTTTTATCTCTTCTGTCCATTCTTGTGTTATCTCTTCTGTCCATTCTTGTGTTATCTCTTCTGTCCATTCTTGTGTTATCTCTTCTGTCCATTATTGTGTTAAATCTTCTGTCCATTCTTGTGTTATCTCTTCTGTCCATTCTTGTGTTATCTCTTCTGTCCATTCTTGTGTTATCTCTTCTGTCCATTCTTGTGTTATCTCTTCTGTCCATTCTTGTGTTATCTCTTCTGTCCATTCTTGTGTTATCTCTTCTGTCCATTCTTGTGTTATCTCTTCTGTCCATCTTTGCGTTATCTCTTCTGTCCATCTTTACGTTATCTATTCCCTCCATCACGGCGTCATGTATTTTTTCCAACACTGGGTCATCAAATCTCTCAATCAACGAGTTATTTAATTCCTCCGTCACTGCATCATCTAGGTTGGAATTCTTAGACGCTTCTGTCTCTCCCATTAACTATTTCCAAAAGGTTAAATGGAGATATGTCGGGTTCTAATGAGCAGTTTTGTGGGTTCCTGGTACAGAAAAAAGGGTCAAACTATCACCAGGGTCATAAAACTACCCCGAGAAATGCCCAAACACTTACGACAGCCTTGTCAAATATGTGTGCCTGGGCCCCGATATGTTTAAGAATATGAATATGGTCCCAGCACCCCTAACATCTCGACTATGTTCCCAGCAACCACAGCCATGTCTCCCTCTCCCTCTGAAGCCAGTCACACTCCCCTAACTCCCTTTCCCTCCTCAACGCTAGTCACGGAATAGTGATCAAGGCGCTCTGGTCGTGACTGTGTGTGTGTGTGTGTGTGTGCTCGTGGGACTGTCATCAACGTTCTCCGTACTATCCTTTTCTACACATAAGAACATAGGGAGACTGGATGAGGCCGAATGTCCTATACAAGGCAGCTCCAGATTCCTCCCTACTATAGTCCGACACATCTAAAGTGGCGCCTCTGACGTAGGTAGCTCCACATACAGTGGTGTCACATCTCCAACTCACCTCCTAAACCGCGCCCCTCACACCCTTCTCTCTCTCTCTCTCTCTCTCTCTCTCTCTCTCTCTCTCTCTCTCTCTCTCTCTCTCTCGTACAAAAAATGTTTTTTTTTATGAATGATTCTCTATTTGTGAGTGAATACAAAGACATTTATACAACACTTGGCACCGTTGCCTCCGCGGAGTTGTCAGCTCAGGTCAGGGTCATATGCTCCTCCCAACCCAACACAACACAGTTAGGCTGCCTGCCTTAATTATGGCATTTCTGCCATATTTTGGTGTATCTGCCATCTGCCATACACTGTCTGCCATATGGCATAATTTTGATAAAATAAGGGGCAAAAAGCGGCTTAAATCTTTCCTCGAGTTCAGGAGTCTCTTGAAGGCGGAGTACTGACCGACAAAATTCTCTCGGGGCCGCCCTTGGACTTTCAACTGTTGTGTTTCTGGAAACTATTTCACTCACACACACACATACACACACACACACACACACACACACACAACACACACACAACACACACACATGATAAATGTTCATATGGAAGAAGTTACAGTAAATAAAGAGGAGATATAGAAATTGTTGTGGAGCTGGAAGAGAGGAAAGCTGTAGGACCGGATGGAGTCTCAGGGTATATATTGAAAGAATGCAGAAATGAGTTGGTTATAGACCGATATATGACATCATTAAATGCTCAATAACAACTGGTACCGTGCCTAAGGAGTGGCGGAGGGCCGAAGTGGTTCCCTTATACAAAAATGGAAGGAAGGAAGAACCCCTGAACTACAGACCTGTATCATTGACCAGTGTAATATGTAAAATATGTGATAAAGAAACAATGGACGAGATTTCTAGAAGAGTACAATTCAATCACAAGTAAGCAGTATGGATTCAGAAAAGGGAGTTCATGTGTAACAAATTTACTGAGTTTTTACTCAAGAGTGACAGACAAAATACAGGAAAGGGACGGATGGGTTGACTGCGTTTGCCTGGACCTGAAGAAGGCGTTCGACAAAATTCCACATACAAGACTTCTATGGAAACTAGAAAATAAAGGAGGATTGAAAGGGAAAATGAAAAACCGGATGGAAAGCAACCAAAGGGGAAGAGAGATGAGAACAGCGGTTAAGGACATAAAATCGGAATGGAGAACTGTAGAGAGTGGAGTGCCTCAGGGATCGGTATTGCCACGGTTTTAAGTTAGACAAATTCAGATTCAACAAAGACAGGCAAGAATTGGTTCACCAATAGAGTGGTGGACGAATGGAACAGGCTTGGGAGCCATGTTATGGCTGCCAATACCGTAGATACATTCAAGAAGAGGTTAGATAAAGCCATGGATGGTGAAGTAAGGTGGGGTTGAGTGTACAGGAGCTGCCTTGTATAGGCCAACCGGCTTCTTGCAAACTCCTTACGTTCTTATGTTCTTATATTAATGACATGCCAGAGGGAGTAAATAGTTATATGAGCCTGTTTGCAGACGATGCAAAACTGCTAAGACATATAAGAAACAGTAAAGACTGCGAAATTCTGCAAGAAGACCTAAACAAGATTTGGAAATGGAGTATGGAATGGGAGATGAAATTCATGTTATGGAAATGGGAAAAAGTGAAGGAAGACCAAATTGGACATATAAAATGGGAGATGGTGAAATATTAAAGAAAGTACACGAAGAGAGAGATCTGGGAGTAATGATGCAAGATAATAAACAGCCAGAGAGTCATGTTAATCGGATATTCGGTGATACGTATAACAGGGTGAGAAATAAAGGAATAGCATTCCACTACATGGGAAGGATATGATGAAAAAATTAATTACCAAAATTGGAATATGCCATAAGAAGAAACACATAAAGAAACTAGAAAGAATACAAAGGATGGCAACAAAAATGGTTCCAGAGCTGGAGGGATTGACATATGAGGAAAGACTAAAGGAAATGGACTTACCAACACTAGAACAAAGAAGAGAAAGGGGAGACCTAATACAAATCTATAAATTATTGAGCAAAATGGAAGAAGTAGATAACGAGGAGTTACTACTAAAAGAAGGAATTACCACCAGGAACACAAGAGGACATAGAACAAAATTGAAGAAGGGAAGATGCTTGAGAGACATAAAGAAATATAGCTTCCCGCAAAAAAAAATATAGAAGTTTGGAACAGACTAAGTGAGGATATAGTATCGGTGAGGAGTGTGCAAAGCTTTAAGTTGGATAAATGCAGATACGGAGACGGGACCACACGATCGTAAAGCCCAGGCCTTGTAAAACTACAACTAGGTAAATACACACACACACACACACAGAGAGAGAGAGAGAGAGAGAGAGAGAGAGAGAGAGAGAGAGAGAGAGAGAGAGAGAGAGAGAGAGAGAGAGAGAGACGCCCTCCTGCAACTCATTGGGGACTACCTCCATGACAGGACATTACAGGTTGTGATTAACGGCCACACCTCAAGCCAGCACCCCATCAATGCAAGCGTGCCCCAGGGCAGCGCACTCGGGCCTCTACTGTGGAATGTTTATTTCAATGACATTCTCCAGCTCATCCCAGAGGCCCAGGCGTACGCTGACGACTGTACCCTTGCCTTCACCAGCGACAGGCAGGACTGGCAAGGCACAGTTTGTCGTATCAACATGGCACTCGACAAAACTGTCGCCTGGAGCAGCTGCTGGCAAGTCACCCTGGTCCCTAACAAAACCCAAGCAATGGTTATATCCCGCAGGCGAGACATCAACAATCTAGCCGTGCCGGGGATACAACTGGAGGGGAAAACGCTACCCCTTCACGACTCCTCCATTCTCGGAGTGAAGTTCGACGCGGGACTCTCCTTCACTAACCATGCTAAGAAAATAACAAAAAATGCAGCATGGAAACTCAGCTGTGTACGGCGCATCGCCCATCTACTTGACGCCAAAGGGGCTGAGGGGCTCTGCAAGGCACAAGTACGTCCCCTTATGGAGTACTCCCCCCTCGCCTGGTCCTCCTGCCCTCCATCCTACCTTGCAACGCTGGATCGTGTCCAGGCCAGAGCCCAGCGTCTGATACAGCGCACAGGTTGTCAGCACGCGCGTGGCTCCTTGCAACCTCTCCAGGAGCGCAGGGATGTGGCAGGCTTGTGTGTAATGTTCAAGGCACACAACCTAAACACACCCAACCTGGCAGCTCTCAAGCTCCCCGCGCCCCCAACCCCCATACACTCAACCCGAGCATCACCCCACATGCAGGAACAAGTGGCTGTACCCTTCTCTAGGACAGAACACTACTTCCGCTCCTTCCAGCCCCGCTACAGCCGCCTGTAGAACCAGCTTGTTCGCCACACCGACCTCCACCATCGCGCGTTACTTCAAGACTTCAAGCGGGAGGTGAACAGCTGGCTTAGGACCTCTAGGCAGTAACTCACTGTGTGTATTGTATATAGCTATAGATAGTGAAGCTTAAAACCTTCAACTTTAACAAAATCTGTTGTAAACCCTGTTTAAATAAAAAAATAAAAAAGAGAAAGAGAAGGTTATGGGGGCACAGTACGCGAGGTCAACTGCAGACGTGGCACAGTGTATAGAGGGCTGTCTACGTCAGAGACGCCACTTTAGATGTGTCGGACTATACCACCTGTCATCCTCGTCCGCGTAGCTATGTCTACTCTTAGAACAAGCTATCGTCCTTACACTCACTATGTGACTGCTGAGTCTATTCCATTCCTCCACCTGTGTGTGTGTGTGTGGGGGGGGGGGGGGATTATGAACATTTTGAAAATAGAGAACACACACACACACACACACACCTGACAACATAACAATTTTTTTTTATTTGATAACAAATATTTACTGCAAGGTGCACGAATACTGATGTGAAGCACTGTCACAACCATGAATATTTCTACCGCACAGCCCGGTCACACCCACAACCATACGACCCAGCCACACCCACAACCATACGACCCAGCCACACTCACAACCATACGACCCAGCCACACCCACAACCATACGACCCAGCCACACTCACAACCATACGACCCAGCCACACCCACAACCATACGACCCAGCCACACCCACAACCATACGACCCAGCCACACTCACAACCACAAGACCCAGCCACACCCACAACCACGGAACCCAGCCACACCCACAACCACAAGACCCAGCCACACTCACAACCACAAGACCCAGCCACACCCACAACCACGGAACCCAGCCACACCCACAACCACGGAACCCAGCCACACCTACACTCACAAGACCCAGCCACACCCACACTCACAAGACCCAGCCACACCCACAACCACAAGACCCAGCCACACTCACAACCACAAGACCCAGCCACACCCACAACCACAAGACCCAGCCACACCCACACTCACAAGACCCAGCCACACCCACACTCACAAGACCCAGCCACACCCACAACCACAAGACCCAGCCACACCCACAACCACAAGACCCAGCCACACCCACAACCACAAGACCCAGCCACACCCACAACCACAAGACCCAGCCACACTCACAACCACAAAACCCAGCCACACCCACAACCACAAGACCCAGCCACACTCACAACCATACGACCCAGCCACACTCACAACCACAAGACCCAGCCACACTCACAACCACAAGACCCAGCCACACCCACAACCACGGAACCCATCCACACCCACAACTAGAAGAGAGCCACACCCACAACCACACAAGACCACACCCACCCTTCTCGCGACTGGTTGATGGATTGGTGTAAGTAGTCACGGCCCCATAACCGCTCCTGCACCCACCACTACAACCATGCATCCACCTACACCAAGAAAATATGAAAAATAAAATGCCTAACTGTAAGAAATAAATAAATAGATGCAAATGATGGGCAAGTGACTGAACCAGAAGTAGGTCCCGCCGGGTGTAATCCTCAAATAGTCGTCCAGGTTTCGACTTAATCGTAGACGCCACCTGTGTGTGTGTGTGTGTGTGTGTGTGTGTGTGTGTGTGTGTGTGTGTTTTACGTCGTGGCCTATTGCGCTTGTAGGCTTATTCCCGGTGGGGCCTGATGGTTCGTGTGTGTGTGTGTAGGGGGGGGGGGGATTATAAATATTTCGAAAAGGGAAAACACACACACACACACACACACACACACACACACACACACACACACACACAAGCCTGGCAACACGATGATAAGGCACCACATCAGCAACCACTTACTTCAAGGTGCACGAATACTGATGTGAAGCACGGTTGTTTGTCGTGACTGTCGCTTGCTTGTTTGTCATCCTCTACTTCCCTCTCTGCTTCATACATCCATCCTCCTTACAACAGCGGTTTTTATATATGCCGCTTGGCGAAATAAAACTATTATTATTATTATCATTATTATTGTAAGCTAAAAGAGTAAGTCTAAGGAGGTATTGTGCCAGCTCTCAGTGTGTGTGTGTGTGTGTGTGTGTGTGTGTGTGTGTGTGTGTGAGAGAGAGAGAGAGAGAGAGAGAGAGAGAGAGAGAGAGAGAGAGAGAGAGAGAGAGAGAGAGAGAGAGAGAGAAGGGCAGAGGTTGTTTTTTGTAGTTAGGTCTTATCGGGAGCCAGCCAAGGTAAAGAGGAGGCATCTAGGCGCTGACGTCCGTACATAGAGTCAGCAGGACAGTAGCGGAGAGAGCGAAGGGAATAAATTGTCACATACGTTTAATGCCTGGTAACACTTGAATTTTAATTTTCTTTCAGCTTCCTTGGGATATTAAGTTTACTATAATAAATGATGATAATAATAATAATGATAATGATAATAATAATAATAATAATAATAATAATAATAATAATAATAATAATAATAATAATAAGAAGAAGAAGAAGAAGAAGAAGAAGAAAAAGAAGTTTTATTTCGCCCAGCGGCACATATAAAAACCACTTTTGTAAGGAGGATGGATGTATGAAGCAGAGAGGGAAGTATAAGATGACAACCAAACAAACGAGTCACAACAAACAACCGTGCTTCACATCAGTATTCGTGCACCTTAAAGTAAAATATTGTAGATGTGGTGCCTTGTCATCGTGTTGCCAGATGTATGTGTGTGTGTGTGTGTGTGTGTGTGTGTGTGTGTGTGTGTGTGTGTGTGTGTGTGTGTGTGTGTGTGTGTGTGTGTGTGTGTGTTTTCCCTTTTCAAAATGTTTATAATCCACTCATACAAATTGCAAAGAGAATTTCACATTGATTGCCATAGCAACGTAAGATGATATTAAAGACGTGATCATATAACAGTATATATTTGGGCATAGTGAAGCTATTCTCATCATCAAATAAAAACCCTCATTACGTAAATGATTATGCTGCAAGTAAGTATGGACAGCATAGCAAAGGACCTGCGATATTATCGTCAATTCAAACTAAAAAAACGATTATATCCAAAGTCCTTTGGTGTCCTGTTCATACCAACTTGCAGAATAATCAGCAACATAGTGGGACTTTTATCTCCTAACACGATAAGGACGCCACGCCTTAAATGCGCCTCGCCCAGCCTGCCTCAGCCATTTTCACTCCACCCAGACCTGACAATACCTCACCTACACGTCACTGAAGAAGGTCAAGAGAACCGAAATTGCGACATGTTAACAAAGAAGACTTGCTACGGTGGTCATCACCACACTAAATAAAGAAAAACTCCCACGAGAAATAAGAGAATATGTTAAAGAAAATCTATAATTGCCATCAAGTTCAACCACACACACGCGATGTAACTGAATGACCACAGCCACTTCTACGTCCTTTATTCTTACGTGGCGTTTGGTTCCCCAAGCGTCACTGAAGCTAAATATAAGAACACAGGGAAACTGCAAGAGGCCGCGTGGCCTACACAGGGCAGCTCCAGAATCCCCCCCACTACTCACGATGGGTGAGGTGTAGTTTCAGGGGTTACCTTCGGTACGGGCGTACGCTCCAGTACCCTGTCTCCTTACTGCACCCACACCTCACTGCCACCTGTCATCCTCGTCCATGTAGCTATCCAGTCTACTCTTAAAACAAGCTATCGTCCCTGCACTAACTATGTGATAGCTGAGTCTATTCCATTCCCCCACCACCCTATTACAAAACCAATGCCTGCCTATATCTCTCCTAAATCTATACTTTTCTAATTTAAATCCATTACTGCGTGTTCTATCCTGCTGGCTAATTCTCAGTACTTTACTTATATCGCCTTTGTTGTAACCCTTGACCCATTTGAATACTTCTATCAGATCTCCCCGCACTCTTCGTCTTTCTAGTGAATGTAAGTTTAGATGTTTCAGCCTATCTTGATATGGGAGGTTCCTCAGCCCCTGAATCATCTTGGTCATCCTCCTCTGAACTGATTCTAGCAAGTTGATGTCCATTCTGTAGTGTGGGCACCAAAACTGGACAGCATAATCTAAGTGTGGCCTAACTAACGCTAAATAAAGTCTGAGGGTGACCTCTGCACTCCTGTTGGTTACAGTCCGCTTAATAAAGACTAATACCCTGTTAGCCCTATTCCTCGCACTATTACATTGCTTCATTAGTTTTAGGTCACAGTTCACTAACACTACCAACTCCCTTTCACACTCTGATCTGCCTATCGCTGTGGAGTCTAAACTATACCCGTGTAATGGGTTGCGTGTTCCTACACAAAGTACGCTACACTTGGTGATGTTAAAATTCATCTGCCATTTCTCTGACCAAGCTGACAGTTTGTTGAGATCCTCCTGCAGTGCTCTAGCATCCTCCCCTGTCCTGATAGTGCGTCCTATTTTGGTGTTATCTGCAAAATTACCTGTCACTAGTTATCCCATCGTCTTTGTCATTGATGTAGATAATGAATAAAAGCGGGCCTAAAACTGTACCTAGAGGGACAAGGAAGTGGCGGGGATCACTCAATTTACATCGCTTTTGTATGTGTGTGTGTGTGTGTGTGTGTGTGTGTGTGTGTGTGTGTGTGTGTGTGTGTGTGTGTGTGTAATTATATATATATATATATATATATATATATATATATATATATATATATATATATATATATATATATATATATATATATATATATATATATAGGCAGGAGATTTTCTCTTATACATGTTTGGTTGAAGGTGATAGCTAACTCAGCGTTATATATCTTCTTGAGTAAGTTTTCCTTGTTTCTTAAGTGTCTTGTTCTCTTTTGATAAGACTGAGATGACATCTCCATATGGTGTCATCGTTGTCGCTGAGTTAGCTATCACCTTCAACCAAATATATATATATATATATATATATATATATATATATATATATATATATATATATATATATATATATATATATATATATATATATATATCACTTCACTATATCTATATAAACAAGCATGAAACGAAAACACATAAAAAAATCCAAATTAATTTATTTTGGAAGCGAAAAAAAAAAGTACAAAAATACGTATAAAAATGACAACCTTTTGACACAAAAAATACATAATGTACAAAAATCTTACCTGCTACAATACACTTAAATACTACAATAACATTATAATTAGTAAACAATAAGAAATGCAACACTTCCTGAGAATTATACTGTAATGGTTAACAGGTTTGAGAGAATGCTTCGTTGTGGGGGCTAATAATAATAATAATAATAATAATAATAATAATAATAATAATAATAATAATAAATAAATAAAACTGCTTACTTAGACGAAGGGAAAATTGTAGTAGAAGTAGCAGTAAAAGAAGAATAAGAGGGAGGCGAAAAATAAATAAAATAAAATAACAATAATAAATTGATCAACATGTGATTAAAGTACACAATGGAAAAAAAAAAAAACACGCGAGCAGACAAATTACACTCCCTCCTTTAAGAACCAATCCACTGCGAGCTGATGTATTTTTCACCTGGTCATATTTTCTTTACATGTGTAAACTATATTATATGTTTATTTTACAGAGAAAACAATAAAAATGTAAGCTGAATATCAACACTTACTGCAAGCTTACATTTTTTTCCCGTGGCAAGCAGAAAAAAACAGCAACTAAATGATCTTTTCTTTATTATATCAACAGAATCCTTAACTGCTATAATGCACGGAAAACACTAAGCTGCAATAATATACATAAATAATACATGGTGCAGCCTTTCCTCATAGGCTTATGAAACACGATATGGTAGGCGTAGACGTATATTTCGAGAGCCTATTTCTCGATTTCCTTAACTCGGAAAAAAAACACGCCTTAATGTTGAGTGTGTGTGTGTGTGTGTGTGTGTGTGTGTGTGTGTGTGTGTGTGTGTGTGTGTGTGTGTGTGTGTGTGTGTGTGTGTCTCGTGGGATCAACATTTTACCAGAAAAGTGAGTGTAAAAATAAATGAAAACAAAAAAACCCGCGTATGTATGTATGTTTGTGGTTCAAGGGATCAACACGAGGCAGAGCAATGGTGTCAGATTCGGCCAACGCCCATCTCAGTGGCCTGTTCTGTCCTATCCCTCGTCAGTGATGGATGGGGGCGACCCTTATTACCTCCATGGGGGCGACGCATCAGGTCCCGACTCCTCTCAACAAGACTCCCGCGCGAGGAACACGATATGGGGCTTTCATTAATAATGTATATAGATGGCATCGCTGACTAATGTGTCCCCACTACATTAACACCTCGTCGACAGTGATATTAATGACCCGTGTATAAGTCACAGGGGTCACAAGTCCTGAAAACAAAGCGTGAATGAAACTATATAGAAATGGCATCATTCACCCCCCACTAAGTACACTGAAGGAGAGGAACAGACTTGGCCACCTGATGTTAGTGTGTGGCGTGGGCGGTATTGACAAAGAGTACACGTTGCTGTAACTACCCTCACGCGAAATAATGGCCAAGTGAGTCCGCGACTAGTTAATAATGAGCAGTGCACAAAACTGTATGTAAGCGTATGAAGAGCACGGACAAAGCTGCACACGTAAACTCTGAAGACTAAATCACTTCTAACCGAGACTGAATGGTAAGAGTAATACGAGCAATCTTAATTGGATACATTTTTATCTTTATCCAATTTACATCCATGAGATCTCTTAACACAGCCCTTGAAGACACCTTGAGTGAATGCCACGTAGCTACACTGACAAACGAATAAACGAATGGATGAATGTGATGGATGAATGGATGGTTACATGATCATATGGATGGACGATAGATGAACTGATATGAGAATGAATGGATCTTGATTGACAGTTACGGTAGCTGTGCAAATAGTAATGATATTGGTGACAGTAGCAATGATGATAATGGTGATGATAATAATGGCATAGTTAGTGATAGTGACTGCAGAACCTTACTAGACACTATAAAGAAAACACGTGACCAGTCATCGACTATTTTAAGTATGCGAGGAAGTATATCTAAAATTAGTGTGGAAGGGAGATAAGAAGAGGAGGAACGACGGATGGCAGGGAAATGAGAAGACGCGGAGAGGAAGGGAGGGAAAGGAGGAAAAGCTGGAAGAGGAGGAGGAGAGGTGGGAGGGAATGTGGGGAACAGTGAGGGAGGAGAACACAGCCCTTCAACCTTGTGTGTCCCATGAGAGTAGATTAGGAGAGGAGGCGCAGATAGGAGGGAGGAAGAGGAGAGGGCAGGAGGGTGTGAAAAGTGAAGGGATTAGAGAGGAGGGGCGGGTATTTGAGCAAGAGGAAGGTGTGAGAGGGAGGAAACGAGGAAAACTATCAGAGGTGTGAGGAAAAAATGTTAATTGTTTTCTATCATTATTTTTCCTCCACATTTTCTCCACCATCTCCACTTTGTTTCGTTCACCATCATCTCCACTTTTCCACATCCACCTTGTCTTGAACATCCTCACCTTTTCGACACTTCATTTTCCTTCCACCAACATCCTCCACCATCTCCACTTTTCCTTCTTTCATCACATTTTCTTATAATTTTTCAACCACATCCACTTTGTCAGCAACATCCTCACCATTACGGCATCTGCATTTTCCTTCCGCTTCCCCTCCAGCAGTTTGTCTTTTCCTTTTTCTCTTCATCCTGTTTCCTTGGTAAGGCTTTTTTTCCTTCATCTCTTTACTGTTTTTCTTTTCTCCATTCCTCCTGCTCCTTGATCTATCTTCACTGACTAGTACTCCCTATCACCTTGACATACCTTCAGTTCATATCCAATCAAAAATTAGTATAGTCATTAACCGCGGAAAGTATACCATTACACATAATCACATACCACCTTAAAAATTCCGGATAACCAAATTCCACAACCTGTAATCATATGCTAATCACCTTAAGATTACCTCTAACCAGCAAGCAATCAAGTATTGGGAAAGTGAATCATTTAGGTGGAATAATAATAATAATAAAAGAATTTCACCCCACCTCCCGACTTTCTTTCAGTCAGCACCCAATCGATAGAATAATGGAAGATTGAAGTGGAAATAGACATCATCATTTCCCATCTAATCGAACTACACTTCTTAGTCACTAAACCTCCAATCAGCACCAAATCAATAACAATAATAATAATATACTAATAGTGGAACATTCAGGTAGCAATATAATATCTAATCACACATATGTACTTAACTGCCACACTTAACCTACTCCCCTTATTATCTAATCACTGCACCTCAAATCAACACAGCGGGGTATTCAGATGGAGGGAAGGAGGGCGGGTGTGCTTCTCCCACGTAAGTCGAGACACCTTTCTACTCGTGACCACCGCCTCCATCTCCCACTTGCTCACTGCACTCCCTACCTCCATCACCTCCACGGCCTCCTCTAAGTGTTTGTCCGTGTAGGCTTGGGATAAGAGGAAGTCCCCGTACTCTTCCTCTTCCTCCCTCGGGGTCTCGCCTACGATGATGTCCTCCTCTTCCTCTTCGTCCTCCTTTTCAACCTCCTCCTCCTCCACTGCCTCATTTAAGTGTTTCTCCGTGTAGGCTTGTGATAAGAGGAAGTCCCCACACTCCTCTTCCTTCCTCTTGATCTCCTCTACGTTGCTGTCGTCCTTTTCAACCTCTTCCTCCTCCTCCACTGCCTCCTCCAAGTGTTTCTCTGTGTAGGTTTGTGATAAGAGGAAGTCCTCACACTCCTCTTCCTTCCTCTTGGTCTCGTCTACGTTGCTGTCCTCCTCCTCTTCCTCTTCCTCCTCCTTTTCAACCTCCTCCTCCTTCAAGTGTTTCTCTGTGGTTTGTGATAAAAGGAGGTCCACATGTTCCTCTTCCTTCCTCTTGGATTCTTCTACTTTGCTGTCTTCCTCTTCGTCCTCCTTTTCAACCCCGACCTCCTCCTCCTCCTCCACTGTCTTCTCTGAATGTTCCTCTTCCTTCCTTTTGGTCTCGTCTATGTTGCTGTCCTCCTCCTCCTCCTCCTCCTCCTCCACAGCCTCCTTTAAATGTTTTTCCGTGTATGGCTGTGATAAAAGGAAGTCCACATATTCGTCTTCCTTCCTCTTGGTTTCCTCCTCCTCTTCCTCTTTCTCGGTCATCTCAATCGTCATTCTTCTCACATTATCATCACCACCCTCCTCCTCTTCTTCCTCCTCCATGCTGATCTCTTCGCTGGGGGAGGCGGGTGGTGCTGATGCCGGTGATGAAGGTGGTTGTGAAGATGGTGGTGGTGGCGGTGATGGAGGTAGTGGAATTGATTGTAGTGTTACTGGTGATAGTGGTGGTGGAAGCAGTGCTGGTGATGATGATGATGGAGGTGGAGGTAGTGGAGGTGTAGCAGGAGGTGGAGGTAGTGGAGGTGGTGGTGGGGGAAAAGGTGGTGTTGATGGTGGTGGGGGTGGTATCGCTATCCTCGTATGGTCATTTCCCTTTTTCGTCACCTCGGTATCAGGAAAAAGAAAGGAGACAAGAGCGCGAATACGGGGTGGTTGGAGGCGAGGGAATTGACCGAAACCACGGGAGACAGAAGAGAGAGGCGGCGGGGCTGGGAGAGTGGGGGAGGCGGGCGGCGAGATGGAGGGGAAAGAGGGGGAGGCAGGTGGAGATTTAATTATAAGGGGAGGGAGAGGATGAGATGGGAGAACCGACGTGGAAGGTGGATTATGTTGCCTTGGTTGTGAGGTGGAGGGGAGTGGAGGGGTGGCAGGAGGGGAGGGAGGGGAGGTGGAAGGCGGAGAAAGTTGATGGACAGAGGGTGTGGTTGAAAAATTCGTGAGGGGACGCGATGGTATGGTAGAAGAGGAAGAACCAGAGGGGGAAAGAGAGGGAACAGCAAAGGGAGTAGAGGGGCAGGTGAGGGAGAGACCAGGTGAACGAAGAAGGGGAGAGGAAGGGGAGGTGGGGGACTGGCAAGGTGGTCGATGCATGGGGGGTGAAGGGCGGGAGGTGGATGGGGGGGGCCTTGGGGAAGGGGAAAGTGTAGAGAGACTGAAAGAGATGGGGCTGCTGGTTGGGGAACACTGAGATCGTCGTTGGGTGGTGGTAGAGGTGACTGGATGTGATGAGGTTTCTGAAAGGTGGTCACGAGGTGGTGGTGGAGGAGGCGGGGAGGGAATAGCCAAAGAGAGGGAAGAGGGGGAGGACACGGGAGGGACAGGAGGAGGAGGAGAAGTCACATGTAATGGAGAGGAGGATACCTGACACTTTTTCTCGGTATGTTTACGGAGAGTTTCACATGCTCTCGAAAACCACTTGTCTCCCTCCTTCTTGAGAGTTTCCTTGTTCTCTTCTTTTATCCCTTCCTCTTTATTCTTTAGTTCCTCTTCCTCCTCTTTTTGTTTTATTTGTTTTTCTCCTCCCTCTACATTCCTTTTGCGCTTCAGTTTCTCTTTCTCCTCTCGTTTTCGTCGTCTTTTTCTTTCTATTCCATCTTCATTCTTCTCTTCCTTTTCTTTTTTTCGTTTTCTTTCCTCTTCCTTTTCTTTACCTTTTTGTTTTCTTCGCCGTTCTCTTTCCTCTACATCTTTATCCTTCTCTTCCTCATTTTGCTTTCTTCGTCTTTCTATTTCCTCTACAGTTGCTTTATCCTTCTCTTTCTCTTCTCTTTTCTTCACTCTTTCCTCTTCGTTTTCTTTAACCTTCTGTTCCTGTTCCTGTTCCTCTTTTTGTTTTCTTCGTTTTTCTATTTCCTCTACAGTTGCTTTTTCCTTCTCTTTCTCTTCTCTTTTCTTCACTCTTTCCTTTTCGTTTTCTTTAACCTTCTGTTCCTGTTCCTCTTTTTCTTTTCTTCGTCTTTCTATTTCCTCTACAACTGCTTTATCCTTCTCTTTCTCTTCTCTTTTCTTCACTCTTTCTTCTTCGTTTTCTTTAACCTTCTGTTCCTGTTCCTCTTTTTCTTTTCTTCGTCTTTTTATTTCCTCTGCAATTGCCTTTTCCTTCTCTTCTTTTGGTTTTCTTCGCTGTTCTCTCTCCGTTACGTTTTCTTTATCCTTCTTTTCATGTACTTCTTTTTCTTTTCTTCGCTTTTCTCTTTCCTTTCCAATTGCTTTTTCCTTCTCTTCTTCTTTTGGTTTTCTTTGCTTTACTCTCTCCTCTCCGTTTTCTTTAACCTTCTGCTCCTCTTCCTCTTTTTGTTTTCTTCGTCTTTCTATTTCCTCTGCAATTGCCTTTTCCTTCTCTTCTTGTTCTGTTTTTCTTCGCTTTTCTCTATCCGCTTCGTTTTCTTTATCTTTCTGTTCCTGTTCCTCTTTTTCTTTTCTTCGTCTTTCTAATTCCTCTACAATTGCATTTTCCTTCTCTTCTTGTTCTGGTTTTCTTCGCTTTCTTCTTTCCTCTTCGTTTACTTTACCCTTCTGCTCCTGTTCCTCTTTTCGTTTTCTTCGCCTTTCTCTTTCCTCTACATTTTCTTTATCCTTCTTTTTCTCTTCCAACTTTCTTCGTTTTTCTCTTAAATCCACTATGTCCGTTTCTTTACTCTTCCGTTTGTCTTTCTCTTTTCCTTGTCTTCCTCCTTCCTCTGTGTCTTTTCTATGTACTCGCTTTTCTTCTTTCTCCTCTCTTCGTCTTTCTCCTTTCTTTGCACTCTCTTTATGGCTCTTTTCTCCATCCTTTTCTCTTCTTCTTCCTCCCTTCTTTGCATGGTCTTTCTGTCTCTTTTCTTCATTCTCTTCTCTTCGTCTTCCTCCTTCGTCAACTCTCCCTTTGTTTTGTTCTCCATTACCACCTGCTCTTTCTCCTTCTCCGGTGACGTCCCCCTCTCGCTTTTGTTTATGGTCCCTTGTCTCCTTGTTTTCAGTCTTCACAGGGACATCTGATACTATCTTGGACCTCCCTTCACACGTCCTCTTATCTTCGTCCTTCTCTTCTGTTTTTTTTCCTTCTTCCTCTTCATCTTTTTGTCCATCATTTGTCACCTTGTCCACCGTCTCCACATGGACATTTGGTACTATCTTGGACCTCTCTTCACATGTGTTCTTATCTTCATTCTTCTCTTGTCTTTTTCCTTCTTCCTCTACACCCTCATTATTTTGTCCATCACTTGCCTCCTTGTCCTCAGTCTTCATAGGGATATCTGATAATATTTCTGATCTCTCTTTGCACGTGCTTTCAACTCCATCCTTTGCCTGTCTTTTTCCTTCTTCCCCTTCATCCTTTTCTTCTGGTCCATTATCACTTGCCTCCACGTTCTTCGTCTCCAAGGGGATATCTGAGGTCATCTCTGATCCCTCCTCACACTTGTTCTCCTTTTCATCCTTCTCTTCTTGTCCCTTTTCTTCTTTCCCTTCATTTTCTTTTTGTCCATTATCATATGTCTCCACTTTCTTCGTCTCCAAGGGGATATCTGAGGTAGTTTCTGATCTCTCCTCACATTTGTTCTCCTTATTCTCCCCTTCACCCTCTTTCGTTATGATTCTTCTCTCGTTGAGGTGAGAGGCTGGGGGGTGGGGTGGAGAGGGAGCGGGGGTGGCGGTGCCAAAACTAGCTGATCCTCCCATGTTTTCATATATCCATTTCACTCCTCTCCCTGACCCTCTTCCTTTCACTCTTTCCTGTTTCTCTTCGTCAGCCTGGGGACGGATTTTCTCTCCTAACCAAGCTGTTTCCTCCTCAAGTAACTCGTCTTGCCTTCGTTTAAGGGGGGACTGATCCTGCAGGCTTTCATATATCCTTTTCACTCCTCTCCCTGGTATTCTTCTTTTCACTCTTTCCTCCCTCTCTTTATCAGCGCGGGGACGGATTTTCTCTCCCTCCGGTGAAGTCTTCTTTTCCATCTTTTCCTCAATCTCTGGTTTCCTTTTCTTTAATTTCACGGCAGTGCTTCTGCCTTGCTTACTTCTACTGGTAGGTCGCAATAGAACTGCTATAGCATGGAATGGGGCTGCAAGATGTGAAGGGTGTGAGCTGGGTTGTGATGGGGCTGAAGAACCCTGTGAGGGGGCTGTGTTTGGCTGGCTCCGGGCTTCCTTGGGCTGGAGTTCGGTTGAGTTAGGCTGCGATGGGGTTGCACTATACAGCATAAAGTCACCACTCGGCTGTGATGGGTCTGTTTCAAGCTGTGCTGAGGCTGTGTTGGGCTGGGAGGGGGCTGACTGGGCCTGGAACGGTGGTGTGTTGGGCTGGGAGGGGGCTGACTGGACCTGAGACGGTGGCATGTTGGGCTGGGAGGGACCTGATAGGGACAGGACTGGTAGTGTGCTGGGCTGGGAAGGGGCTGATAGGGACTGGGGTGGTGCTGTGTTGGTCTGGGAAGGGGCTGATGGGGACTGGGG
Organism: Eriocheir sinensis; assembly: GCF_024679095.1. NCBI lineage: Eukaryota > Metazoa > Arthropoda > Malacostraca > Decapoda > Varunidae > Eriocheir > Eriocheir sinensis. The sequence continues at coordinate 7,043,894 of NC_066569.1, read as the reverse complement.
TGGTGCTGTGTTGGTCTGGGAAGGGGCTGATGGGGACTGGGGTGGTGCTGTGTTGGTCTGGGAAGGGGCTGATGGGGACTGGGGTGGTGCTGTGTTGGTCTGGGAAGGGGCTGATGGGGACTGGAGTGGTGCTGTGTTGGTCTGGGAAGGGGCTGATGGGGACTGGGGTGGTGCTGTGTTGGGCTGAGGCTGGGAAGGAGCATTGGTGAGGTGCTGCAGGACAGGGCCGAGGGTTGAAGAAGTCCCGTCATTGTCCTGGGTAGTTTCGTCCTGGGGGCGAGATGTGCTGGGTTGAAGCGTACGGAGCATATAATCTATGTACTGTTTGCAGCGCCGCACAGCAGGACCCCACAGCACCAAGTTAATAAGAGGCAGGTAATACTTTACCACCTTCTTCATTAACATAGTTACGTCTCGTGTTGACGGTCGGGCTGATGTCATTTCAACCAACATCCTCCGGCAGCTGTAAGCCAGCAGATCCACGGGGTCTGCCCTCCACGCTAGCATGTGTTCGTCTCTTCTATCGACTATATTTTTCTCTATAGTAACGCAAGGTTCTGAGGTACCACTGAAGGTGAGGAAATCCTTGCAGGTCTTGACAGTGGCGCCGCAGTTCATACAAGACAACTGACTGAAGAGGAGGTGTGTATGGATGTTCTTACTGCTGACCACCTGATGACACATGAAGCAGGGAATGCGTCCCTCCGGCAGCTTCATTTGGGCACGTGCATCCTTGATCTCTGACCTCGAGAAGGACACCTTGTTGCAAGCTGTCCATCCGCTACAATCCACTGATGAGGTTGTAGGTGTTGGAATATCTTCAAGGCTCTCATTAGGCACTTCAACATTTTCTGCCTCTTGATTCCTCATAAGTCTAGCAAGGAGGGAGGCGAAGGAGGGGGAAGAGGAGGAGGAAGCATGAGTGGAGGGGGAGGAGCCAGCAAGGATGGAAGAGGAGGAGGAGGAGGAGGAGGAGGAGGAAGCAAGGATAGAGGAGGAGGAGGAGGAGGAAGCAAGGATAGAGGAGGAGGAGGAGGAGGAGGAAGCAAGGATAGAGGAGGAGGAGGAGGAGGTAGAGGAGGAGGAAGCAAGGGTAGAGGAGGAGGAGGAGGGGGAGGTAGAGGAGGGGGAGGTAGAGGAGGAGGAGGAGGAGGTAGAGGGTGCAAAAATGGAGGAGGAGGACAGATAATGAGGCACTGCAGTTAAGTCTTCATTGATCAGCACTTTTTCAAACTTTCCCAGACTTCTCCTTCCAATACTTTGAGCTTTGAGTTTGTTCTTTCTCTTAACTCGTTTTAATTCCTCTTGTGAGTGCTGGTTGTGCTGAGGAGCTGATGTGCTAGCTTGTGGGGTTGAGGCAGTCGGTTGAGAAGCTGGCGGAGTTTGTTGAGGTGGTTCAAGCGCTGAAAGTGGTGGTACGGGTGTTGGTTGCGGTGCTAAAGAGGCAGACTGAGGTACTGCATGTGGGGTAGTTTGAAGAAGTGTGGGTACTGGTTGAGGTGGTACGGGGGGTGGTTGAGGAGCTGTGATCATTTTCTTTAAGTGGGTTGTTTGAAGTGTGAATATTTGTTGCGGTGGTAAAGGGGTTGGTTGAGAAAGTGTGAGTATTGGTTGAGATGGTAAGGGGGTTGGTTGAGAAAGTGTGAGTAATGGTTGAGGTGGTATGGGGGTTGGTTGAGAAAATGTGAGTATTGGTTGAGGTGGTAAGGGGGTTGGTTGAGAAAGTGTGAGTAATAGTTGAGGTGGTATGGGGGTTGGTTGAGGAGCTGTGACTATTTGTCTCAAGTGGGTTGTTTTAAGTGTGAGTATTGGTTGAAGCAGTAAGGGGGTTGGTTGAGGAAGTGTGGATACTGGTTTAGGTAAGGGGGTTGGTTGAGGAGGTGTAAGTACTGGTTGGGGAGGTAGGGAGGTCGGTTGAGGTGGTAAGAGGGTTGGTTGAACTGCTGAGGTGGCTGGGTGAGGAGCTATGGTTGAATGAGATACTGTCCTGAGTACCGCAGTTGTTCTTGTTGTAAATGGTGGTGGTGGTGGTAACACTGGTTTGTTCTGAGAGGATGATGGTGGTGCTTGTGACTGAAGATGTAATGATTGTGAGCTGTGGTGTATATGTGAATGTGGTTGTGCTGGCTGATGGTGAGGTGGTGGTGGTGGTGGTGGTGGTGTTTCCTGATTCAAAAGTGATACATTTTGTTGACCGTTTGTTGACTGGAGGTGAGGTGAGGGTGACTGATGCATAGGTTGTGCTGACTGGTGCTGAGAGGAAGACAAGGCCACATTACCAGATACTTGTGATACTGTGCTTGTCTGAGGTGGTGCAGAGGGGTGTGGAGTCAAGGAGGTTGAGTCAAGTGGTGCTGAGTTCTTGGGCTGAGCTGCAGGAACTTCAATCAGCACTGTAACTTCAGGTGAAGATGGTGGTGGTGGCTGTGGTGGTGTTGATGGTGTTGGCTGTGGTGGTGTTGATGGTGTTGGCGGTGTTGAGGGTTGGGAGGGAGGTGTTATGGTTAAGCTTCTGTATCTTTTGGGGAGCAAGTGTTGAGGCAGAAGGTGGAGCTTGGGCATTGGGCGTCGAGGTTTTGGCGGTTGTGGTTGTTGTGGTGATGGTTGTAGTTGTGGTTGTGGTGATGGTTGTAGTTGTGGTGATGGTTGTGGTTGTGGTGATGGTTGTGGTTGTGGTGATGGTTGTAGTTGTGGTGATGGTTGTGGTTGTTGTGGTGACGGTTGTAGCTGTGGTGATGGTTGTAGCTGTGGTGATGGTTGTACTTGTGGTGATGGTTGTAGTTGTGGTGATAGTTGTGGTTGTATTTGTGGTGATGGTTGTGGTTGTTGTCGTGGTGATGGTGGTAGCTGTGATGGTGATGTTGGTAGTTGACTTGGGGATAGCAAGTTGTATGGGTCTACCGCTGGACATGTTTGGTGTAGTGGAGGTGACAGGTGCTGTGGTGATGGCAGCTGCAATGGTTGTAGTGTTGGCAGCTGTGGTTGTGCTGGATGGAGGTGCTGTGCTGGCAGATGTGGTTGTGGCGGATATGGGGGCTGTACAGGCAGTTGTTGTGGAGTTGGTTGCGGGGGCGGTACTGGCAGCTGTGGTTGTGGGGGTAGTGCTGATTGCTGTTGAAGGTGTTGTTGTTGAGGCAGTGCCATCCGTTCCATCAGCTGCTGGGGGTGTCCTTGAGGTTGTGGTGCTTGGTGTTGGTGTTGTAATGGAAGCCTCTGATCGTATAGACGCCCTGACTGTTCTCCCAGCTGCTGTTGGTGCCGTAACCAAGCCGTCTGCCATCTCTGCTGTATAAGCTCTTGATTTTGTTGCTGTGTTTGCGGAGACCTTCCACGGTGCATTTGTTGTCGATACAGCAGTAATCTTTTTAGCTCTCGTTGATGCTGCCAACGCTCTTGTTGCTGATACAACCACATTTGTTGCTGCTTTCTTTGCCGATGTTTTTGCTGATATTGCTCCCACTCCTGGCCCGGCGTACCCTGCCCGTCGCCCGTCAGGTCAACCAGGGGGCAGTGACAACCCTGTGACGGGACTTGCGGGCTTACGGCACCGAACCCTACACTGCCGGCCACAGGGTAGTGATTCCCAGGGCCGAGGCCAGGCGGTGCAGGTTGGGTGGGCTTGGTATAGGGCAGGAACTGGTGGCTGCCCTTCCATGCCGTTCCCGGATGACTGGCCGAGGGCGGGGCGGCCTGGGGGTGCGGGAGAGGGGCGGCCTGGGGGTACGGCGGTGGGGCGGCCTGGGGGTACAGCGGAGGGGCGGCCTGCGGGGGCGGGGCGGGGTTAGGTCGCCACAACGGTGCTGTTGAAACATTTCCACCTTGTGCTGCTGCTTGTCTCACTTGCATCGCTTCGGATACATCTTCCATCATCATCTAGTTCTGAGGATAATAATTATATATATATATATATATATATATATATATATATATATATATATATCTATATATATATATATATATATATATATATATATATATATATATAGATATATCAATAACAATATTACTACTACAACTAATAATAATAATAATAATAATAATAATAATAATAATAATAATAATAATAATAATAATAATAATAATAATATGATACTGCTACTTATATTCCTCTGCAATGTCAAGTCTCAATATTGTAAATTATATCATGTCAAGACTGTGCTCATGCAGACAATACAGTCTTTGTTCTCAAATGTGGATACTGTTTGTAAATAAGTCTCTCTCTCTCTCTCTCTCTCTCTCTCTCTCTCTCTCTCTCTCTCTCTCTCTCTCTCTCTCTCAGGGGGATTCTAGTATTTGCTGTAGGCTCAGAGGCCCGCCCATGGGTCAGCCAGTTTTCCCTTTACCTCCTTATCTCCTCTCACTCTCCTCTTCCCTCTTTCATCTCCCTCTGCCCTTCTTCACCCCCTCCACGGCACCAAATTTCACACTTCGGTGGCAATTGCATCTCGGGTGGAAAGTTGGTTAGGGAAAAATGTGTGTGTGTGTGTGAGAGAGAGAGAGAGAGAGAGAGAGAGAGAGAGAGAGAGAGAGAGAGAGAGAGAGAGAGAGAGAGAGAGAGAGAGAGAGAGAGAGAGAGAGAGAGAGAGAGAGAGAGAGAGAGAGAGAGAGAGAGAGAGAGAGAGAGAGAGAGAGAGAGGGTCATGGAGGTATTAGGTGGGGTGGAAGGTTGAGGTAGGTGTGGATGGGAAAGGAAGTAAGTGTAGGTATTTTCCTTATATCGTCGATTTATGCTCTTATTTCCTCTCCTTGTTTTCCCCCACCCGTCCACGTCTGTAAGTGCGTGTGGCAAGTCCTATAGGACCTATACTGTACTGTCACTGAACTGGGCTAGGGCAGGGAGATGACACGGCGTGGCCATGGACGGAGGGGAGATTAAATACTAGTATCTAATCTCTCCTCCGCCAGGCCGCGTCATCTCTCTCTCTCTCTCTCTCTCTCTCTCTCTCTCTCTCTCTCTCTCTCCGGATGATGCCTCTTCCTCTAATGATTTAATCCACCCACAGAAGTAGGAAGGGTGGAGAGGCCAGGAGCCGCGCCTGCTGTACTGTCAAATGAAGCCAGTTGTGTTAGACTTGGCCATCATGTTTCAGTAGGAGGTAAGGCAGAACCATGGGGGTAGGATGGGAGGAGGCCGAGGAGCGGAAAAAGTGAGGTCATTCTGGTTGGCAGGCGTCCATTCCTGCCAAGCCCTGACCTGACCATGCAGAATGGACTTGACCCAACCCTGGCTGCTCTCTTCAATCATTCATTCACTACATTCAGCATACAATGAGGCTGCTGGACGGACGTGGCAAAAAGTGTTTCTCTGCTGTCTGTATCGGTACTCGGAAAAAATGTCGCAAGAATAAATGGCACATGAATATATGTCACAAAGTTTGGCGTAGGAAAAAATGGCACACAAAAATATTTGCATGCTATTATTACAGGTATCAATTACGGGTTTCGAACATTTCGCCATCGTGAATATATACACCGAACTGCCTTAGCCATGGAAAAAGAAGCTCAGGCTCATTTCGCATCTCGGGAACATTGTAAAAGACTCATTCAGCATCACCAAAGCGCTAGTCAACCTCGTGACCGTTGCATTACAGCTTGTTATTTCAGGTGGACCAGGACCACAACCATTCCTGATATATGACAATGGTCCAGACAGTGACGACCGTATTATTGCTTTTGCCATAAAGTGAACAAGATACATATGAGAAACTTTTCAAGGCAGTTCTTGTTATATATGGGGAATACCTCCTGTATCGACCCTTTAACCGTTATGCTTGACTTCGAGCAAGGAACTCTACAATCCATCACAGCAATTCTCGGAACAGCAGTGATCTTCATTGCTGTTTCTGCCATTTGACACAGTCACCCTGAAGAAAAATACAAGAGTAGGGGCTGTCTACTATCTACAAAGAAAGTGAGGAAATATAGTTGTTTTGTGGTATGGTAGAATCTAGCTATTCTTCTTCTCCGGGGTGTTTCTGCTGGCATGAATTTCCTACAAAACAGCACACCAGAGGACATGGAACCTTTCGTCACCTACTTCGATCAGACTTACAACGGGCCAAAAACGAGATCCAAACAATTCAGCTCCGTCGCATTCCTTACTGTGCCATTTTTTTCCTACAATGAAGAATGTGCCATTTTTTTCCTACAATGAAGAATGTGCCATTTTTTTCCTACACTGAAGAATATGCCATTTTTTTCCTACACTGAAGAATATGCCATTTTTTTCCTGTGCCATTTTTTTCCTACGCTGAAGAATATGCCATTTTTTTCCTGAGCCATTTTTTTCTGGTGCGATTTTTTCCTACATTCGTCTGTAGTATGTGTTGAGTTGAAAATGACCCAACATGTAGCCGCAACTAATGAAAAATAGCATGTCAACATGATACGTGCGGGAGTGGTGAGCCCAAGGACCTAGCATGGACTACGTTCAAGTCCCACCGAAACACGCTGATTTTTCAAGTCATCGCCGAGTGGCGGAAGAATACCCACATGCTGTCCGGATCTTCAGTCAACCCTAACTTCAGCGACTTCGGTCAAGAGGAGCACCGGGGGCCACTATAAATAAAATTAGCCTGCGCCTATAACGGGCTGGGGCCCTCAAGAAACCCTACCGGAGCTACAGGAGAATAATAATAAAAAAAACTTTTTTTTTAGAAACTGCAACACTTAAATTTCAATCGCCATGCATCGGCTTACAGTGGTAGAAAGTGCTTCTCTGGTGTCTATGTGTTGTGTTGGAGCTGAAAATGACCCAATAAACAGTAATAGCATGTGGTGGAGTAAGTTTACAAGGCTTCCCGCGGAACGAATCAGGACGGAGAACATTTGGAACAACACCAGCTTTGTGTACAGTCTAAAAATAGCTTTGCAATACAAGCCTGCATTGACGCTTCAACCTTGAGAGGCGCCACTCCCTTATCAATCTTAAGAGCAAGGGAAGATCAGTATAATTGCATTACAAGGCCTGTATTGACGCTTTAGCCTTGAGGCGCCCCTGCCTTCTCCATACACTCCCTTATCAATTATCAAAGCAAAGGAACATCAAAATATCCTACAGACGACGAAGTAGCTTTATGTGTAACAAGTGAAAAACTTTTAAGAGAATTTATGGCCAGCACAAAAACTCTACATTTTACACTGGGGAGAGTTGACTTCCATAACGTCGTAAGTGCATTCTTACAGACTCTGTCAAAAACATTATCTAATCAGTGCGACAAACGGGCTTTTGACAATCCTGGGCGGGGCATCAGCCGGAGAGAGAGAGAGAGAGAGAGAGAGAGAGAATCCAAGAATCAAGACATGCACACGCTTATATGATTATATAATGTATCTCGTTCGATTTCGTTCACGTTCTTGTCTTTTTAAATATGCCACTGGGCGAAATAAAACTATTATTATTGTTAGTAGCAGTAGTATTTTTGTTGAAGCCTTTCATCCATTTAAAAACTTCGAACCCCAGCAACCTATTTGTACGATACTTAGCCTGAATGCATTAAACCCTTGGACGGAGATGTGTGTGTAATTCACCATGGTCTGATAACGTGTTGAACTCGTAATCGCCTCATAGCTTGTCCACAAGTGAGTGAAAAAACGAATATGCTTGACCGATGAGTTTCGTCTCCCGGAGGCACTTAATCCACAGGTAGCCGGGGGGGAGGGACCCGGGATCACTCCGCCCACGGCCAGGAAGGAAGCTGCCCTGGCTGTCCACTCAAACTCTCTCGACCCACGCAGTGACAGATGGTCCACTTACTTATTCCTCATTTCTTAATTTTATCAATTATACTGAATCTATGAATTTCACCCTTCTTATGAAAAGAGATATACACAGAATGTATAAAATTATCTTATAAGCAGAGAGAGAGAGAGAGAGAGAGAGAGAGAGAGAGAGAGAGAGAGAGAGAGAGAGAGAGAGAGAGAGAGAGAGAGAGAGAGAGAGAGAGAGAATGATTTGTGACCTTGACCGACCAGGATAAAGAGGTCACCTCAGGTGAGTCATTGGCTGGGAGCGTGGAGAGAGGGAGTGTGTCTGTTTGTTGGTTTGGTAATGGTGGTAGTAGTAGTAGTAGTAGTAGTTGTTCTTCCTATGTATTTCCCACTTCCTCTTTCGTCCTCTCCTAATCTTCTTCCTATTTTTCCTCCTTCCTTCCCCCTTTAGCTCCTCCTACTCCCTTCCCTTTCCCTGGCTTCCTGGAGATTAACACTTCCTCTTCCTGCGGAGTGTCAAAACTCATCAGTGTTCTTTTTAGTTTCACTCACAAATTACACAGATACGTGTTGAGGTGATAGTACCCTCCCGACATGACCAAGTGCTCTTTATCGTCGATCTATGGGTACTGCCAGGACCTCACACACAACACACCCCATCTCCCTTGCTTAAGGGGAGACAGTAAACACTCCTAGTCAACGGAAAGAATCCGGCCTGAGCGGGCTCGAACCGCCGCCCTGTCAGACCATGAAGTCTGGCAGCGCAGCGCTCTAACCGGTTGCGCCACGGAGTGTATGTAATTCACCACGGCCTGATCACGAGTTGGACTCGCTCTCGCCAGCAGGTACCCTTCCGATGTGTGTGTGTGTGTGTGTGTGTGTGTGTGTGTGTGTGTGTGTGTAGGCTGAGGTGGACTCGCACCTCACATCCCAAAACGAAAGGGAAACTCAATAATAAGTATAGCATTTTTTTAGCAACACTGTAAAATATGTATGCCACGTTTCTCTATATGCTTATAAATATCTTGTCCACAATAAGTTAACTGTTCTTTCATACGTTATAATACTAAGATTAAATGTGTACGCATATTTGCTGATCATATTTGCCATGGATTTACTTATATTAGAGCATTTCTACATCGCGGGCTAGGAGACACGCGGCAAGCTGCACAAGGGGACCCCCTACGCTGACCCCCCCCACCCACACACATACAATCGCACGTTTAGCCGAGTCAGACTATAATGGTGAATGAAAAGGTTGCAAGATTTCACCTGGGTCTTAACTGTGCAATCAAGGTGATGAATGAACAAAGAGTTTACGGTGTGTATTGAACTTTTCCAGTGTTTGTCTATCATTCATTACAAGTCTGGACAACACCTTTAACCAGTTTCCATTTTTTTTTAACTCGTATCATTTCAACTAACTCGTTTCATCTTCATATTTTTTATTTCCACGCCATGTTCTATTCCACCCAACTATCCAGCTGCTTCACCTCTCTCTCTCTCTCTCTCTCTCTCTCTCTGATTCCCGTGTATGGTTTCCCAGGTGTCAGCTTTCCTTCCTTCACCTCCTCATCTCCCCTCAAACCCTCTCGCCTCTTCTCATTATCCCTTCCCTCCCCCTCTCAAAGGCACCGCACTTAGCGAGGGTCACTTTTTATCTAATCATTAATCTAAATTTATCTATCTTCTTTGTCAGACCATTTTTCTTCTATCTACCTGTTTGTGTCCCCCCCCCCCCCTCTCTCTCTCTCTCTCTCTCTCTAATTTCACACCTTAACGCTAGTCTATTTATTCCTCTCACGGGACGATAGATAGAGAGGGGGGGGGGGAGGCTAAAGTGGGTGAGGATATAACTGAGTGAATGAGGGACTGACGGTAGTTTCCTTTTATCCTCAGGCGTCATCTGGTGATATCTGGCTTTCTTGACCCCCGGCCCATTCTTGAGACTGTTTTTTACCTCCCACCCGTGATTCGCCAGAGCACTCTTTCTTGCTCATATGCCTGGATGAATCAACACTATTTCTCATTTTGTCACTCATCAAGGACAACACGCGTTAGTTTAGTCACTATTACGAGATCTACAGTTCATTAAGAACATTTCCCTAGCTGCTCAGCGTCACTGTATGCGACGGAATTTCTTAAAACGTCCTTCCGCGAAAAAAATATTGACAAATGGCATCGTTTCACTTTTTTGTCTTTAATGATGACGGTGATGTTTTCATACCGGAAAGTTTGTCCTACAATGATGCTTTAAAATGTTCTCTGGTGCCGCAGTAACACAACAGTAACCTCGTGAACTCTATATCCACCCCCACCTGGCAGGATTACCCATAGGAAGCTCAGGAAATGGTCATCGCCACAGGCCTAAAAAGGTGCGGCCAGCAAGAATGTGGACACACCGTACCCTGCCCCGCCGCGGCTTGCGCGGGACAGCCGATTCTTGTCAAGAATTTAGGGGGATTCTTGAAAATTTGACGCGCTAAAACAAGAAACGCAAGAATTTACCTAGATTTGGGGAAATTCTTGCTCGGTCCTAGGGTAATTCTTGATCGTCAGATGACAGCTCTCCTCTTCCTGTGTGTGTGTGTGTGTTATCTTGTTTTCGACTAGTGCGGTTGTTTGCTCATCCCACCCATTGTTCCCTCTCCCTCGCCTCGTGGGTCGTGGTTTGCTTCCCCACCACGTAACTCAGGCAGGGCACCTGCTTCCTCTCCCTCCCCATATCACAGCGTCGTAAGGTGCTCCCGCAACACCAAGGTAAAAGTAGCTCGGAAGAAGATTTACGACCTTACGCTTCTAGGAGTTACATGAAAAAGCGTTAAAATAATAACAATAATAATAATAGTTTTATTTCGCCCCGCGGCATATATAAAAACACGAGAAGTACGTGAACGAAATCGAACGAGGTATACATGATTATAAGCATGATTGTTTCCCCGTGAGGCCTGCTGACTACACGGTGAAAGTTCCTACCCACCCATAGATGGTCCGTAGAAACAATGGAGGCAGAGTCTGTTGGGAAGACTGCCACAGTCGGTGACTCGGTGCCCATCTTCGTTCTGACAAAAGGATAATACTTCTTGGTCCATTATACTCTTTTCCCCTCAATCCTGTGCTCTTCTTCCAATGACATTATGCTATTATAGACGGCCTCCTCTCCTCCCCTTCATTTCTCTAAGGTTATGCCCTTCTACCATGTGTGTGTGTGTGTGTGTGTGTGTGTGTGTGTGTGTGTGTGTGTGTGAGAGAGAGAGAGAGAGAGAGAGAGAGAGAGAGAGAGAGAGAGAGAGAGAGAGAGAGTCGTCCCTCGCCTCCTCGTCCACTACCTGCTGTATTGCCCCGCCACTGTCCGGCTGAATCAGATAAGAGCCCACCAAGGACCCCCAGGACGAGAGGGCAAGATCCGCCCTTGTGCTACATCAACTACAACAACAACTACTACTACTACTATTACAAGCACTCATATCTTACCTCATTCACGATAAAAAAAAAGCATCTCATCCTTTCACATCAGGACGGGGGAATAGCGAGTTGACTGGCCGGATGTTGTGTGGTCGGCTGGCTGACTGAGGCTTCCTTCCTGGCAAAGTAGATGGATGGGTGTGACTAGTCTCATCCACTGCTCGACTAACTGACTGGCTGAGAGAACGAAAGATGTTAACCGAATGAATGACCCAAGGATGCAGCATATCATACACATCATACTCATCATTAACATTATCATCAACTATACTTACATCATCAGTAGGAGCAGACGACGAAGCAGTAGAGATGAGGTAGCAGTAGTAGTAGTAGTTGTTGTTGTTGTTGTTGTTGCAGTAGTAGTAGCTTTAGTAGTAAAAACCGTACGTGTCAGCCAGTAAGGAACACTAGACACAACACGGTGATGGTGTCAGCACTTATCAGCACTAGTAATTACACTTAACTCCTCACAAAACACTAGTGAGTATGGTTATTTATGGCGTCATCACTTGTCAGTACTCAATGACGCAACACATCACAAACACTGCTGGTTATGTTGTTTACGGCGTCAGCACTCGGCAAGAACAGAGCTGACACATCATAATACACTGCTGAAAATGAGGATCGTATCAGCACGCGTCAGCACCAACATTCCACCACCCAACACTGCTGAGTAAACGACCAGATAACGACACCACCACATCAACACTTCAACCACGTGGGCGGCACACACGTCAGCTCCACTCACAAGGCATCGACACAACGACAGCATTGCAGATCCACATGGCCAGCACAGAACAGCACTTCGACCTATGGAGCCAGTAACACACAACACAATAGAGCGCCTGAGAGCCACATGCCAGCAGCAGGAAGTACATTGACACTTCTATCCCACTTTGAAGGATAAGATAACACGGACAGTATCGCATTTATCAGTACTCAACCACGTAACCGGCACATAAAAACACAACACCAACCATCACTTCACTGCCGCTCACGTGTTGCTCGAGGACAATACGGGGATGTCAAGGGGAGGGAGGGAGAGAGTGTAGGGGAGCGTAGGGGTCTGTGAATACTCCTGGAGACCCAACGTCGACACACCTCTCTCGCTCCCTTGCGGGTTGGTAACTGAGACTGGCTGCGCCTGCGCGGGCCGCGGAACACGAGTGATTCCGGAGTGAACGAGAGGGTCGGCACAAGGACGAGAACCAAAGAACCGGAGACGAAAATAACTGACACACCATTTTCGCGCTCACAGACATACCTCGAGGTGTAGGAAAAGGTGGGCTTCTGGGGGAGGAGGAGGAGGAGGAAAGGTTTGAGTGGGTGAAGGAGGAAGAAGAGGAACAGCGGGGATGAAAACAAGACAGGAAAAAAAAATTAACTGGCGGCTTTCTTTTAACAGTAAACTGAGTAAATATAGGAAGCAGCCCAGGGGAAAAAAACATGAAAATAAAAAGAAAACGCTAAACACTGCTCCAATAAGAGTAGTGGAGAGTGGCCAAAAGAGAGGTCAATTTTAGGTTGCTTGGGCATTGGCAGGGTAAGAATACTCAAGAATGCCTCGAATCAACATGTGTCACATCTTGAAAATAATCGAGTTCATATCTAGTGACACTTGTATGGGATAACAGAAAAAGTAGTATTCACATGTCGATATAACTTCAACTTCTATATTCTGAATTTTTAAGAAACAGTAAGCTAAATTAATGACAAGCAGCAAATCAGAAGTGTGGCAGACATATTTATTTTGCTGCGAATAGTTTGCTGTGTTAGTTGGCCTTCATCATAGGTAGGTATTGTATAGGCAAATAAAGTCAAAATCATACGTATATATAAAATAAAACAATATATCTCCGATCTTTTTAAATATCCCGATGGAGGTGACAAGAGAGAGAGAGAGAGAGAGAGAGAGAGTGGATGGGTGGACTCGGGGTACAGGCCGAGGTTCACTTATGAGCTGTCCCATTCAACTCTCTCTCTCTCTCTCTCTCTCTCTCTCTCTCATTGGAGTAGTTTCTTTATTCTGAATTTTATGGAATCCTATATTGATCGGAAAAAAAAAAAAAAAAAAAAAAAAAAATGCTTGAGTTCCAGTTTGTAGTCCCCCCTTGAACCCTAGCGCGACTGTTCTCATCACTGGTCCAAAACATTGTTATGGTAGGTGACTGTGCCTCGGTCCACCACTCCACCACCCTTATAATGACGGCCGGTACAATTAGACGCTTCCGCTTCACACATCAACCATTACCAAAGCCCTAAAGGGAGATCAAGTTGAGTTATGTTAGGTTCATGGTATCGAAGAAGGCTCAAACTACCACCAGGGTCATAAAAGTAGCCATGCAAATGCCCTAAAACTCCTACGAAAGTCTTGTCAAATGTGTGCTTGGGCGGCGATATGTTTAAGAATTCGGCCATAGATTCTTCAGGGGGAGAAATGCCACTTCCTACAGGATATGGCCTGCAATTATACTTCCCGCGCCCCGTCACACCTTCCCCTTGAGCTAGTGGCATTGGCTCTGTGTGTGTGTGTGTGTGTGTGTGTGTGTGTGTGTGTTGCATGGCTAATGGGACGAACCTGTTGAAGGTCATCTTGCTCATTACCGGCTTGATTACACACACACACACACACACACACACACACACACACACACACACACACACACACGGCTAAGTAGAAGAACATGTAAAGTATGGACACTGTTATCGCCGCATGCCACATTCACAGTGAAGTCGCTTGCGGCTTCGTAGGTAATGTAAGGAAACATAGGATGTAAGGAAATATAATATCATCTAATGTAACGTGCCATATAATTTAAGGAAACCTATGATATAAGGAAACATAATGTAATAATGTAAGGATCGGCTTAATAGGTGAGATGTTAGGGAGAGGAAAAGGGGGAAAGAATGTGTAAGTTTTAGGTAGTGAAGATGGGGACAGAGCTGCAGAGTGGTGTTGGCTGCTCGATGTTTACAGACAGGAGTGTCAGCTCAGCGTATCGTAATATCACTGCACGTGCATCTTTGATGAATCAACATGTATGGCTGGGCCAGCAGCCGGAAAATGCTTACGCAGGGACACTCATGTAAGAGACCTCCTCGGGAGGGCAGAAAGTGACGCGCCCTCGTCGTGGTTAGACCTCTGGCGAAAAGTTGTACTTCCCGTCTACCTCTCTAAGGCCTAGAATACGTAAGTTCTTACCGTACACGTTACTGACATATTTCTGGTATATGACATTTGCCTGATATATACGTAAAAGGCCGTCCTTCTCGGCGAGAGGGTGGGGGAGGAGAGATGGTACGACCCGTTGAGGGGCCCCTCCTTTTCTTCTATGCCCTTGCCGAGGAGAACAGGCCATATTGTCGTCAAGTAGCGTATACTTATTACATTCACGCCCTCACGTGCTTCTTACCTTGTCACATGGTCAATTTGTGTCAATTTGTGTAACTAAAGGACCACTGTATTAATTTTCAGGTTTGACCGAAAAACGAATAAAATGTGATTCGCGTCAACGTACGGGCCTGCTTCTCATTAATCCTCCAATACTGCCCCACTGGGCGGTTACAGACACCGAAGTAGATAGCCCCAGAGATAGTCACGCTCCCTCGCGCTCCAACAAAAGGTCGTTCCAAGCAGATGCACCTTATCCAACTTTTGTCAGCCTCCCGTTTCCTGTCACCAGCATCCTGTGGCTCGTCGACTAGGCCCCACACCCGCGTGCGTCATGCTAATCAACATAATAATACGTTCCGTGCACATGACCCTCTACTCCCTATCCCTATCTATCCAAATTCCTAATGCAAGAGTTTACCATTATTATCAACCTTTCATACCCCATTATCTTCATCCTTTTATCCATTTCACCGATAAGCTTTGAAATAGTCCTCCTTCGTCAGCATATACCCCTGCCAACGACTATGAACTTTTCAATAGTTCAAGACATCTCTCTAAATAGCCCTGGGCCTCTCTATTTCGAACACTTCAACTTGACACTGTTTGCGGGAGCAGCGCCATTGCGGGGTTTTTGATCTCTCCCTTTTCTGCGCCTTCGAGCTGACTCCTGAGTCCTTACCTAAAAAAAAAAAAAAAAAAAAAAAAAAAAAAAATCTTGTTGGACTTATTTCCAATTGTTATCAGTAAAATGTGTAATGAAATTGATGCAAATTATGAACAGCACGGCCAAGATATGAGGCCTGAGGCACCGGTACACCACTTGTGGCAGGTGCCCGCTCTGAGGCAGCTCCATCAGTCACCAGCCTTTGTTGTCTGATGCTCCCGATTCTTGACCGGCCACAAGCACGCCATGACTGTCGGCAACCCTCCGCCCTCCCCTTATTATTATAATAATAATTATTATTATTATTATTTTTATTATTATTATTATTATATAACAACAACAATCATATATTTTCATACTACTCCAAATCTCATATTACTTATTTCTGCTTTACCATATATATATATATATATATATATATATATATATATATATATATATATATATATATATATATATATATATATATATATATATATATATATATATATATATATATATTGTGGCCCGCAGGCGGGCTCTGAAGGAGACTTAACACACAGCTTGCACTTGCGACAATTGACTTAATGTTCTGGTACTGTAGGAGTATTTGAAGGAGTTCGTAGTTGGGGTGATGAAACGTTGTCGCTTTTCTTATATTTATTCAATCTACCTTAATACTACTTTAACACTACAATGAGGTAGAAATATTAAAACCAGCGACTAGCTCAACGAGACTCAATGAGTCTTCAGGCTTTCACTCACTGTTGGTTACTGACTTCAATACTGTTACAACGCTGAGTAATTCTTCTCAAAAATAAACTGTTACAGATTTACAATCACTTATTTCCTAAACAGAACCACTAACACAATGGACAGATACGCTTTCCTCCACGGTACCACTTCACCCCGTACTTACGGTAACAAGGATGAATGCTCTGCCCATGTTGTCTAAGGGTGGACAACTAAGTGTAGAGAAAGCGAGCAGAGGGCTGGCTGATATGAGGTCTATCATGCAAAATGCTCCTAATATAAGAGGGGGGCTGGGCATGACATGCATACATACATACATCGCGTGGGTAACATGTGAGTCTTGCGTCAAACTTATATAACGATCTTCCTGACCGGCCTGGTCTATAAGGCTGGGTCACGCGCCTGACTTTACAATATAATGAGCTAGGGGGAGTACCGATTGATTTTATGTACAAGGAGCGTAAGGGTGAGTATCATAGGGACATCCTTAGGGTATGTAGCTTACAGTTAAGGGATTCTAATCCTTATAATGATTAGAGTAGCTGCCACGCGGGAGGTGAGTCACCTGAGCAGCTCGGTTTACGTGAACCTTTTAGTGACCCGTTGATCGCGTGTTGACAGATGATAGATAAGTGGTGAGTTTGGGGGCGATCTGGCGCCTCGTTTGTTCACCCTCCAGATGCCTTGATGTGTTCAGTGTTCTTCAGTGTTCTTGTAAGGGGGGATGTTTAGCGTTCTATACCGCTGTCGCCCTCGGAAGATATTTGGGATGGTGGTGGATGACTGCGACTAGCATAGTGAGTGGTGTCGCGTCCCACCACATATATATATATATATATATATATATATATATATATATATATATATATATATATATATATATATATATATATATATATATATATATATATATATACATATATATCACTGCAGGAACAATGAGAACATATTTGCCTCCGAGTCCCAGGCAACACAGATCTCGACCAAGGACGGCGAGGAATTTTCACATTTATCTATTTATTTATTTATTTTTTTTTTTTTTGAGGGGGGGGTTAGCGAATCCACGCCGACACACCCGAACGCACGCCGACTGCCCACCGTCGCTTGGATTATGCACGGACTACGAGCCGATTCTTGACATAGTCGGGCCGCGCCATGAATTTTTAGTTCATGCGCTTTATATTCGGGTCACCTCCCCACATTTCCGACCGCGTCAACACTCGGCGGGGTGTCGGCGAATTTGTTAGCCGATATGACGAATGACCGTCACGAATCAGGTCGTGGCGCGTTCGCCGACTTTACTCGGGAAAGTGTAACAGAGTTTTAGTAATTTCCCAGGGATCATGAGCCATGGAGGAAAGTTGAACTGTTGTAATTATTTTATTATTATCTTGACAAGACCGTGGGCTAATACTGAATCTATGGAAAAATGCAAAATCATCGCCTTTAATAACTTAGATTTTATATAGTCTACTTAGACTAACCATTGGCACAGTCTCGGGCCCCGGAGCCGTGGGTGACGCACGGGTCATAGCCCCAAAATTAACCTCCTAATCCTCTTCTACTTATTCTCAGTCTTTTCCGACTAAGACGACGGCCATGAGGAGTCTCCCAGTCAGAACCAAAAATGTTCTAAACAGGGCCGGGTTCGCTCAAGGAAAAAAAAAAAAAGAAAAAATAAATAAATAAATAAAAAAATTAAAAAAATTAAGTCCGCTATTTGTTGCTCCGATAAGAAAAAGAACGAGAGATCAGATGAGAGGTCAATTTCGGGCGGGGTCTTGATGCTTTCACTCCTAGATTTGATAAGGCTTTCGTACATGTTCTGTTTATTTCCACGAGTAGTTTTATGATCCTTGTCTTAGCTTTATGATCCTGGCAGCAGTTCTTTTACCATGTTAATAGTCTGACAACTTGACAAGGCTTCTCACCTCCACCACTATATATCCAGTTTCACCACCACCATCACCACTGCTACCTCCGCTACCACCACCACCATCACCACATCCCTCCCACCACCACCATCACCACATCCCTCCCACCACCGCCATCCTCTCCTCAACCTCTCGTATCTTCACTCACGTCCACCGCCCAGCGAACGTCAAAAACACTCCTAAAAGCCCGACTCCTCCTCTTTGTGGTCTTTGGGAATGGTTGTTACGCCCATAACCCCAAACATTTTGAGAGGTTTCCACAGAGGTTGTTGTGGGTATTTCCATGGGGTAGTTTTCTGAGCCTAGTGATAGTCTGCAACGTTGCCAGATTGTTGTACTCTGCCTCTTATGTTTGCCGGATCCCGACCCCAAAACTGCTTTCATCACCCAAATAACTGCCTTCATATATGGTTAACGTTTAAATGGTTAATTAATGGTGTTTCTCGGCAACAGCTAGGGGCCAGAAATCGGTAAATACGCGGCTCTGAGTACGATAATTTGGCAACCGTGATAGTCTGACAAGGCTTTTGCACCATCAACTTGAAAAACACTCACGAGAACCCGACGAATCTCCTTTGTGGGCTTAAGAAATATTTGTTGCTGGTATTTCCAAGGGTAGTTTTTATGAGCACAGTGATAGTTTGACGAGGCTTCTTTCCGCACCATGAACTTGAAAAACTCATGAGAATCCAACTAATCTCCTTTGTAGACTTTGGAAATAGTTGTTCTGACACCCGAAAGCGTCTGAGAATATGGGTCTTACCAGGTTCACATATTTGACAAGGCTTTCGTGGGAGTTTTGGGAATTTCCAGGCGTAGTTTTATGGCCCTGGTGTTAAGTCTGACCCTTCTTCTGTACCATGAACCTAAGAAACACACATTTGACAAGGCTTTCGTGGGAGTTTTGAGAATTTCCAGGGGTAGTTTTATGACCCTGGTGTTAGTCTGACCCTTCTTCTGTACCATGAACCTAAGAAACACATTTGACAAGGCTTTCGCGGGAGTTTTGAAAATTTCCAGGGGTAGTTTTATGACCCTGGTGTTAGTTTGACCCTTCTTCTGTACCATGAACCTATGAAACACACATTTGACAAAGCTTTCGTGGGACTTTGGGGGAGTTTCCAGGCGTAGTTTTATGCCCCTGGTGGTAGTTTGACCCTTCTTTTGTACCATGAACCTATAAAAATACTGATTAGGACCCGATTGATCTTCTCAAAGCTCACATATTTGACAAAGCTTTCGTGGGAGTTTTGGGAATTTCCAGGCGTAGTTTTATGCCCCTGGTGGTAGGTTGACCCTTCTTCTGTACCATGAAGCTATAAAAATATTGATTAGAACCCGATTGATCTTCTCAGAGCTCACATATTTGACAAAACTTTCGTGGGAGTTTTGGGAATTTCCAGAGGTAGTTTATGACCCTGGTGGTATTTTTGACCCTTCTTCTGTACCATGAACCTATAAAAATACTGATTAGAGCTCGGTCTGAGAGTACGGGTCTTGGGTCGGTATTAAGACGCTTCACACATCTACTATTCCCAAAGGCTGAAAGGGAGGTCAATCAGGTTCAAGTCAGTGTTGCTTTAGGTTCATGATACAGAAGAAGGGTCAAACTACTATCAGGGCTATCAAACCACCCCTTGGAATGCCGACAACACCTAGGAAAGGCTTGTCAAATGGAGTGTGTATAGGAGCCGATTTCACAGTCCAACACAGTGTCTTCGTAACAGCCCGAACCAAACTATAGAATCCCATACAATCCAAAATGGTGAGGTCTTCGATGCCACACTAAATACACAAGACTTTTCCTGTATAGTTTCGTCAAATTTGTGAACTTAAATATAAACACCAGACTATACAAGGAAATTTCGAAGGCTCTGGTATTGGTTTGGGAGCTCACTAACCCATCATGGGGAACTGTGAAACTGGCCCTAGGTGTCGAAATGCTTAAGACTTATATACGGGGCTCATTCTCGTCGAGGGTAGGACAACGCCCCCCGCACACACCCCTACTATCGGTGGCCTCGTCAAGGACACCAGGACCGCGGCAGGACGGATGTTCCACCCCTTGTCGATAAGATGCCCCGCTCCGGACTCACTGTACAAAGAGATATGGGTTAGTGTGTGTGGATTATGGGTACGCCGATGATAAACCAGCCGCCATACATTACATAACTGGTGATGAATGAACTCCACGACCACGACGGATGGACACCTCTTAGTTTCTGTATTTTTATGCCTCCTCTTTCTTTTTTTTTTTCTTTTTTTTGTTTCCCGTATTTTTTTTCGTATATTTTCTTACTTCTTCTTCTTCTTCTTCTTCTTCTTCTTCTTCTTCCTCCTCCTCCCCGTTTTCATATCAATTTTTTTTTCATCTTTCATTCTTCTTTTTCTTCAGTGTGTGTGTGTGTGTGTGTGTGTGTGTGTGTGTGTGTGTGTGTGTGTGTGTGTGTGTGCTGAGAGAAAGCTAGAGGTGGAGGAAAAGGAGAAAGTTTTTTAGGGGAGGAGAGGGAGATATAGGGGCTGTATGTGTGTGTGTGTGTGTGTGTGTGTGTGTGTGTGTGTGTGTGTGTGTGTGTGTCGTCCCTCGCCGCAAACCCCATAAATAACGCACTAATGACGACTTTCTTCGTCTTACCCACTACGTACACTTGAAGAACAACGAACCTCAATAACAAATGGATGGAAGAACAGATAAGGAAAGGAAGAAGAAGAAGCCATAACAAGCAACCTTATCCTGATTTGGCTCCTCTCCCTTTTCTTTCCCCTCTTCCTTTTCTTAATATACAAACACACTGAGACGCAACAATCAACCTTAATAACAAGTGGATGAAAGACGGAATAAGGAAAACGGGAAGAATAAGAAGCCATAACACGCAATCTCCCTCCTTCCTCTCTACCTCTTCCTCCGTACCTCCTTTAACCACCGAGGGGCGAAGTGAGGGACAAGAGGGGATGAGAGAGGTGACGAAGTGGCGAGATGAGGGAGGTAATGTGAGAAGGGCAGAGGTCGGGGCTGTTTTGGCACTTCGGTCAGAGAGGGCGCGGATTCCATTAGGTTGAGTCTGCACTCCATAAAGACCCCCTTGTTCTGTGTCCTGAGCAGTGGTACCAGAAGCAACCAGATCATCGTACTCAGAACATTGCATTTATCAGTTTCAGACCCAAAAAGACGATATGCAATTAAAGTTACCAGTACTAAAACCGTTAATATATGCACTTTTTTTTTTTTTCAATCATCATGGGCTGGAAACCGGAAAATGCAGTATCCTGAAAACGACAATCTGGCAACGCTGGTCCTGAGTAAGCGAGAAGAGAATTTTGCTCTGAAGGAGACGAGGGAGAGGCAGACTAAAGGGATCGGTGACGGGATGCTTTCTGCCCCAACAAGCGGACGAATGACCAACGTTGAGTCCTGGGTGATAAACAGACTCCAAAAAGTGTGTTCTTATATGTTCTAACGCGAATTTTGCCCTGAAGGAGACGAGGGAGAGGCAGACTAAATGGATCGGTGACGGGATGCTTTCTCCCCCAACAAGCGGACGAATGACCAACGTTGAGTCCTGGGTGATAAACAGACTCCAAAAAGTGTGTTCTTATATGTTCTAACGCGAATTTTGCTCTGAAGGAGACGAGGGAGAGGCAGACTAAATGGATCGGTGACGGGATGCTTTCTGCCCCAACAAGCGGACGAACGACCAACGTTGAGTCCTGGGTGATCAACGGACTCCAAAAAGTGTGTTCTTATATGTTGAAACGCGAATTTTGCTCTGAAGGAGACGAGGAAGAGGCAGACTAAATGGATCGGCGACGGGATGCTTTCTGCCCCAACAAGCGGACGAATGACCAACGTTGAGTCCTGGGTGATAAACAGACTCCAAAAAGTGTGTTCTTATATGTTCTAACGCGAATTTTGCTCTGAAGGAGACGAGGGAGAGGCAGACTAAATGGATCGGCGACGGGATGCTTTCTGCCCCAACAAGCGGACGAATGACCAACGTTGAGTCCTGGGTGATCAACGGACTCCAAAAAGTGTGTTCTTATATGTTCTAACGCGAATTTTGCTCTGAAGGAGACGAGGGAGAGGCAGACTAAAGGGATCGGTGACGGGATGCTTTCTGCCCCAACAAGCGGACGAATGACCAACGTTGAGTCCTGGGTGATCAACAGACTCCAAAAAGTGTGTTCTTATATGTTCTAATCCTCTATCTATTGGGCCATGTTACAAACTGTCCCTTCTTAGACCAATCCTCCGAGATAACAATAACAGACTCCAAAAAGTGTGTTCTTATATGTTCTAATGCTCTATCTATTGGGCCATGTTACAAACTGTCCCTTCTTAGACCAATCCTCAGAAATAACAATAACAATGCCAGCTGGATCCAGTTCTTTGCACGTCAAGTGGTTGGCTATCGGTTGTCGTTGAAGGATATGATAATGAATGTGAAGATATTTGACGCTTGTGATGTGATAGCATGGATTTCAACTGACAGGTTTGATGGACACAATAATCAGATTGCATCAGACAGACGAGGCTTTCTTTGTCCAATAACTAAGTGTCCTTGTCGGGAGATTAGAACTGCCTTTCATTCTTCTTGCACATTTTCCTACATTTTCCTTCTCTTCCTCTTACAAAACCTCATTCTCATTGTTCCTCTTCCTTCTTCTGTGCACTTTTTCCTATATTCTCCTTCTCTTCCCCTTACAAAGCCTCATTCTCATTGTTCATCTTTCTTCTCTGCATCTTTCTTCTTCATTTTCCCTCTTCCTCTTACAAAACCTCATCTTGTTGTTCCTCTTCCTTTTCCTCTACATCTCCCTCCTTCATTCTCCTTCGCACTTTTTCCTATATTCTCCTTCTTCCTCTTACAAAACCTCATCTTGTTCCTCTTCCTTTTCCTCTACTCACCCTCCTTCATTCTCCTTCTTCCTCTTACAAAACCTCATCTCGTTGTTCCTCTTCCTTTTCCTCTACTCTCCCTCCTTCATTCTCCTTTGCACTTTTTCCTATATTCTCCTTCTTCTTTTTCCAACACCTCATTTTGTTATTGTTCCTCTCTTCCTTCTTATCTTCATCCTCCTCCTTATTTCTTTTCATTCTCCTCAGTCCTCTTTTCTACATTCTTCTTCTTCCTCTTACAAAACCTCATTGTTATCTATTCTTCCTCTTCCTTCCTTGTTCCTTGTTCTTCATCTCCTTCATTCTCATTTGAACTCTTTCCTCTTCCTCATCCTCTTACTATCTCCTCCTCCTCCTCCTCCTCCTCTTCCTCCTCCTATTCATCCCTCCTCGCCGTTCATTTGAGGAAACGCTGAGTGGCCGGACCGACACCCACATCACCATTCACACCGCCACTCTTCTTCTCACAACAACACGCAGATGGTCTTGTTTAGTGATTCGCTGTGATGTTTAACCCGGTAGCTGCGGGGATCATGTTTCTTAAAGGCCCCTCTAAGCGAACTAATGAGAAAAAATTCACCACTCACGCCAACCATTTCATAATACATACCAACGCATTTGTGATCAGTTTATGCATCATTTTTTTTTTTTGAGGGGGGGGGGGGTTATATCATGGCAAGAATTTGGCCCGTTGCTGGTACACGGTAAAGCCACAAATTTGGCCCTTCGCTGGTACACGATAAAGCCACAAATTTGGCCCTTCGCTGGTACACGATAAAGCCACAAATTTGGCCCTTCGCTGGTACACGATAAAGCCACAAATTTGGCCCTTCGCTGGTACACGATAAAGCCACAAATTTGGCCCTTCGCTGGTACACGATAAAGCCACAAATTTTGCCCTTCACTGGTACACGATAAAGCCACAAATTTGGCCCTTCGCTGGTACACGATAAAGCCACAAATTTGGCCCTTCGCTGGTACACGATAAAGCCACAAATTTGGCCCTTCGCTGGTACACGATAAAGCCACAAATTTGGCCCTTCGCTGGTACACGATAAAGCCACAAATTTGGCCCTTCGCTGGTACACGGTAAAGCCACAAATTTGGCCCTTCGCTGGTACACGATAAAGCCACAAACTTGGCCCTTCGCTGGTACACGGTAAAGCCACAAATTTGGCCCTTCGCTGGTACACGGTAAAGCCACAAATTTGGCCCTTCGCTGGTACACGGTAAAGCCACAAATTTGGCTCTTCGCTGCTACAGGGTTATTAACTACCCTACCCAAGACATGAGGCTAAGTTATCCCACGGTTGATAACACTGCAAACAATCGAGAGGTAGCAATATCCGCATCTTTATAGCTTGGATCATGTTACCAACAGCATATCATGTGTGAAGAGGAAGCAGGGGGGCCGAGCAGCGTTGACAAATTATCGTACTCATCGACCAATAAAGAATTCAAAAACAAACAAACAAACATCAATAAATAGGAGCTTTAACGCTAACTTCAATTTTCTATCGTTATTTGTGTAGGTACGAGAGTCTGAGGCTTAAAAGTAATAAAGACGATGTGGTGAATACGATAATCTGGCAACGCTGGGCCCGAGACACTTCCTGCAATGGTGCAAGGCATACGCAAAAGGAGGATGAGAAAGGGTAAGGCTGCAGGAACCACATACAGCAGAAGACATCGCTGGAGGATACTTGTTTGAAGATAAATATACTGAAAGAAGAAAAAATAACTGCGGAGATTTTGGATGAAAAGATAAAATAAAAGGAAAAAGAGGAAAACAAGAGACCCAGAGAGTGAAGAACCACATCAGGGAATGCCGTTACAAAGGCGAAACTCTTGACTGTGAAGTGAAGTGAACGGAGCAGGAAGGATATTCTAGGCTTGACTTGGGACATTTTAAGTGACGTCTATTTTCCAGCTCTTGGGGAACTAGGAAGCACATTACTGTGTACCTATCCCGACTCGCACCTAACAGACAGATATATACACTTGCTACCCAAAGAAAGAATCGGGGAAGTTGAGGACATTGCATTCCTCGTTCAGACAGACCTGACCCTTCCCTTACCTTACGGATAGATAGATATTTACATATGTTGTGACCTGGCCCTTCTTATTTGGGTAACGTGTGCCGAAGCACGTGAGTTCATGGATATTTAAAGATGTCTACACTAATCTATTTATTAAAGTTTAAAGGTGTCAGAGACGCACGGTACTTTTTCTAGCCTTGTATAGCGGCGCGAATGTGTTCACTGTATTGACTTACAATAATGCAATACAATAACACGACATATAAAAATGGGAACAGTAACCACTGCTCCTGGACACACCTCAAACACCAAACAAATAAAACACCTAAAGATATGTAATGCCTAAATAAATTCCTAATCTAATGCCGCACAAGACTTAATCTCTGAGGTTCACACTTCTACTCACGAACAATACAGAAGTCAGCATCTTGAGCGGGGGAGCAGGCCTTGAGCGTGACACGCCTTCTCTTCTGTCTGTCTCTGGGTTTCTGGATTTATTGTTTCTTGAGCTTCTTGTTTCTTGGCTTCTGGGTTTCTTCTTGTGTCTGCTTGACTTCTTGTGTCTGTTGCCGCCGCTCCTGCTGTCGTGCCTGGGTGTATTGTCAGGTGGGGCGTTATCTGTTCATCTGGCAATTATGTCGGTGGAGTGTGAACTCTAACGACTGATGATATCACGGCCGGAGTCACTTAATTATCATAATTATCACTGACATGCTCTCGACGCACTCCTCTTGTTTTTCTTGGGTGCCTTATCGTGGTGGTGTTGACCTTGGTGTTCCCCGGCCGTGAATGACGGTGAATCACGGTGCTGGCGTGATGGTCCTCTATAAGCGTCTACATGTTTACATCTCCGGGGAGATAACTGTCGAGTCGCTGCGGAAGTGGGCTGCTGATGTTGGCGACAAAGGAGGGCTGGCGTCGAGGAGACGCGTCGGCATGTGTGTTACCAGGGCTAACACACATATATCGCGGCTCCCAAAACGAACGGGGGTATCTCATTTTTTGGCAAAATTGAGATATTACCCCCACCAGAATACTTGTGGTGAAATCTATCGAACTGTCGAAGTGGCGTACCATCTCAAAGTGCCTTAGTTTTTAAGATACCGAGGCTTTACCATAAACGTATCTCAAAATAAGATGAATATTTCCATGACAAAGAGGCGCACGTTTAGATACGCCCATTTGTTACGATACAGGATATACGCTGTCATTATGTTGACTGGGCGTATGCCAAGATACGCCTGTTTGTGTTAACTCAAGAGGTATATTGCAACAATTTCGTTTTGCACTTATAAAAATACTCAAGTAGTTACTCCAAAGACAACTTTGAATGTTTGTTGTAAATCGGGTGATTAGATTATTTTTATCATAAAATGTTTATTATGAAAATATCAACAGAGTGTGTATTTATTAATTTTTGTCTTCTTTACGAACAACTGTAAAGGAATAAGTAAAAATGGAATTTATGATTCTTCAAGAGAACACTCAAAGCATGAATGTTCTTTCATAATTATTATACATTTTTATTTATTTTTTCTTTCGTTTTCACTTATAAAAATACTCAAGTATTCAAGTAGTTACTATTCGTTTTGGATGCATCCAAGCATTAAACCTTTACAACCTTTAGGGACGTTAATTCTCGTAGTCAAAGATTAATGGAGATCTGTTTTGTTTCAATAAACATGCATTATTAAGTTCATTTCGCACTTATGTTGCTTATTATTATCTCTTAAGCATTTTTCAGCCCCTTCAGGCCATTTCATCTCATATCCTATTATCTTAACATGCAGCTTGGCACAACATGCTCATTGAGTTAAGTATTCAGGGTTTTATAAGACTCACATTACTTTTTGGCGTATCTGTCAGGACGAAAACGAGGAAACAGAGGAGTGAGATATACAACTGTGTAAACATCTGACAGGACAAACACTAACAAAAAGGGTGACATATATATAAGTGTAGACATCTCAAGTACAAAAGAGGGGAAACAACGAGGGTAAAGGAAAACAGATACCCAGAGAGGAAAGGCAGGTATACAACTGTGTAAACATCTGACAGGACAAACGCTAACAAAAAAAGTGACATATATAACAGTGTAAACATCTCAAGTACCAAAGAGGGGAAACAACGAGGGTAAAGGAAAACAGATACCCAGACTCAGATACAGAAAACAGATGATCAGTGGGCGTGGTCAGAAAGTGTGAACAACCATTGAAAAAGACTCTGACCCGTGACGTCAGTCGTGGCGACATGTTATGAGCATGTTATTATTATTATGTTATTAACAGAAAAATCACTGTGGGAGTGTCTTAAGACTGACTCACGAATAGCAGGAGAAGTAAAACAATACAACATAATGAGCGAGCAGATGGGTGTGACAGGAAGTATTGGCCACTGGTTATGTAGAAAATTAAGGGCGTGTCAAGGATGTAAGTCCGCCTAAAAAGAAAAAAATGTGGCCTAGAAATCAGTGGTATAGGTAGACCGAGCTTGGTTCTCGCCTCAAGCAGACCTGCTACTCACTCAGCCGAGAATGGCTGTTGTGATCTTAATCGTGAGTAGAAATTCGAAAATCTAAGGGAAACCGACTGTATTGTCCTGGAGATTATAATGTAGGAGATGTGAAGTAGGATTGTGAGTGGGACAGGATTGTGATTATTTGTTTGCGATGTAAAGCAAAGGTAAAACCACTAGGTGTGGTAAAATAATGTGTTTCCATGACTTGTAGTAGATTATACTATAGGAATGTGTTATTGGGATTTTGTGAAGAGAGTACATAATGATTGTGATGTAAGCAGAGAGATACAAACCACTGCTTGTGGAACGACAAGTGTTATTATTATTGGCAACAACTGAGCACATATTGTAGTATTATGTTTAAGACATGTCGTTTGTCATATGTTGCATCCATTGCTGAATATGCCAGCGTTATGATCGTCTGAGCATAGAATATTGCGTAAGGCAATTACTTTCATTTAATTTTAAATAAATGTATATTTTCTTTTTCCCTTGTTTATCCCCGAACACCAGTCTCCAATAACAACTTAAGCCGGATCACGCTACCAGGGATACGAGACAGTGAAATCATTTATGGAGTAATTAATGAGTGATAAAAGAGTTGATTTAATACAAGAAAAGAAGGGTCTAAAACTTTGAGATGTTTACACTTATATATATGTCACCCTTTTTGTTAGTGTTTGTCCTGTCAGATGTTTACACAGTTGTATATCTCACTCCTCTGTTTCCTCGTTTTCTGGGTCCTGACATATCTCAGTGATAACCTGAAGTAAGGTCATAATTTACCAGGTCAGAGGGATGCTTGATAAAAAAGACAAACAGGTGTGTCTGTGCGTTGGCGTAACAACAGCTTCACATTATAAAAGAAATGTAAGTCACAAATCAAACTGGCGTATCTGTGGCGTAACTAAGCGTTCTAGTTTAAGTAAAACTTAAGGTCACAAGACGAACAGGCGTATCATCTTCTGCCCCCTAAAAATACCTAAAAACTTCATTCAATGAAAACCTGAGTTTATGCATTAAAAAAAATCTAATTTATGCCTATATATGCAGGTTATCTGCACCTAAATACCTTTAAAACTATTCTAGTATTGTATTAAAGAATTTGGTAAAAAAAAATTAGATCGCTCTCCTGAAAAATCGCAAAAACTGAGATACGCCCGTTCGTTTTGGGAGCCACGATATATATATATATATATATATATATATATATATATATATATATATATATATATATATATATATATATATATATATATATATATGTGTGTGTGTGTGTGTGTGTGTGTGTGTGTGTGTGTCTTACCGCCGTTGTGTAGGCGGTACGACAATGAAACGACCCTTCTCGTAGACGCACCATATAATGTGGTCAAACCTGTCAACAATAACATTTACCTTCAGGATCACAAACCTAAAACTCAAAACGTCCGTGTCTCTGAGCACCACAACGAGCAGCTAAGCACTTCAATTAACATTTACCAACGTTAACATTTAGCGTCCTGCATTGTATGTCACTTAACATCTAACGTCCAACAATGTATGAAGGCAACGAAGGTAACAACAATACAGTATATAATTGGGTAAATAGGCAAAGATATAATCATACTACTGAAACGTCTCCGTCGTTCTGTTCCTCGAGTCCCTCCTTCAGGTGGAGTTCTCGGTTCTCCTGCAGGGGCAGACAGCGAAGACGAGAAGACACGTCTCCCCGTCGTCAAACCTTTAGCGATCTGCCTCTCCCTCCTCTCCTTCAGACCATATTCTCTCCTGTATGGCGTTCCACTCAGGACACTGAACAAGGGCGCCTTCATACGAGTGTAGGCAGTGTAGGCCGGCCTAATGAACTGTGACCTCTCTGACCGTAATGTCATAACATTCCCGACGATAAATGGCCTTTGCGATAGTACAAGGACATCAACGGAGGACAGGCGTCCCTACACCATGAGCGCCACAGCCTTCATTCTCTTTTCCTATTTATCTTATTTACTCCTCACCTCCTATTATTATTTGAGGACGCTGCATTCCTCATCCAGACACACCTGCCCCTGCCCTTACTTTACTGATAGATAGGTAAAGATTTGCAGGACACTTACAGGCAGCAGATTAACTACGTTTTCAAGTTAATCAACAAAGCTCGCCACCTGTACGCCCATTGTCACAGTAAAGCTAAAACTTGTTGGGTCAAGCAGAGAGGAAAAAAACCCAGCTTAGCCAACGTAGACGGCGGTAAGAATAATGAATATATAGTTTTTTTTGGTGGGGGCCTTGAGATGCCGCCATTATCGCGCACACACACACACACACACACACACACACACACACACACACACACACACACACAAACATACACACGCACCACATAGCCACTACCCCCCCCCCCCCCCCCCACACACACACACACACACACACGCGGCTCGCCCAGCTCAGCGAAAAAAAGAACAAGAAACATCTGCCGGGTCGTGTTACTGGTCCCTCTCTCTCCCGCTCAAGGTCTGGCCACGTCGCGAAAATGTAACAGTCCCTCAGCGTCTAAGAGAATGATACAGGCGCCATCAGTAGTCTCGCCCGATTCTTGCCATGATTTGGGGGACGCCTTGAATATCGGACTCGCCAGGACCGTTGGCAGATTATCGTACTCAGAGCCTCGTATTTACCGGTTTCTGAGCCATCGCTATTGCCAAAAAAAGCACCAATAATTAACCATTTTAACGATAACTATATATAAAGGCAGTTATTGGGGTCGAGGAGGCAGTTTTTGAATCGGAAATCGCCAAACATAGGAGACTGAGTACGACAATCTGGCACCGTTGCTCGCAAAAAAAAAAAAAAAAACGCAAGAATATCACAAGATTTTGGGGTCCTTCTTCCTCGCCACATGCACGGCTACAGTCACCCATGGAATGATAACCTAACCTCACTTAAACAATACCATTTTTTTTCTTACAAGGGAGGCAGCTCAAGGGTAATAAAAACAACAACATCAACAACTAAGCCCGCTAGACGCTGCTCCAACAGAAGAAATAATAAGAAAGACCAAAAGAGAAGTCAATTTCGCGTAGAGAGGGGTCTTGATCCTCCTTACTTAACCTAACCCAACGTAATCTGGCCCTTCCAACAGTGGGTGCTACGATTAGAGAAAGAAAGAAAGAGAAACGATATGCACCCTCCCCCAGCTCCCTCTTGCTAATATAAAACAAATATACAACAATCTTTCTAGGCGTACTTCAAAGACACCGGCGCCATTAGTAAAAAAAAAGCTGCTTCAGTGAGATGCGGAGCAAGATAACAGCATTTATTATTCGCGTTACATCATCACACACACACACACACACACACACACACACACACACCACTACCACCACCATCACCATCACTATCACCTCCACAACCACCATCACCACCACCACCACCACCACCATCACCATCACTATCACCTCCACAACCACCATCACCACCACCACCACCATCACCATCACTATCACCTCCACAACCACCATCACCACCACCACCACCACCACCACCACCATCACCATCACTATCACCTCCACAACCACCATCACCACCACCACCACCATCACCATCACTATCACCTCCACAACCACCATCACCACCATCACCACCACCACCATCACCACCACCACCACCACCACCGTATGCCGATGTCCCTGAACCACCACCTGCTGGCTGCCCCAACCACCAGCACCTGCCCATACAAAACCTACATAAAAAAAAAAGGACCTTCGACAACCACCTGCCATTACCTACCACTTTCACCACCACCATCACTATTACCTCCATCACTATTACCTCCACCGCCACCACCACCACCACTATCACCACTACCACCACCCCCATCACCATCACTATCACCTCCACAACCACCACCACCACCACCACCACCCCCGTCACAACCACGATCACCTCCACCACCATCATCACCACCACTACCACCACCATCACCACCATCACTATCACCTCCACAACCACCATCACCACCACCACCACCACCACCCCCGTCACAACCACGATCACCTCCACCACCATCATCACCACCACTACCACCACCACCATCACCATCACTATCACCTCCACAACCACCATCACCACCACCACCACCCCCGTCACAACCACTATCACCTCCACCACCATCATCACCACCACTACCACCTCCACCACCACCATAGTCTTAAGCCAACCCAGATGCTGAGGAGAGAAAAAAAAAAAAAAAAAAAAAAAAAAACACCCCCACTCATTTTGTTTTTTGTTTTTCTTCGTGTCAGCGTTGATAGAGGTGACCCAGCTGACCCTCCCCTTCCCACACCCCGTGACTCGCCTATCAGCACGGTCAGCACCACGTGGTCATAGGTCAGCACCGGCATCAGGGTTAGAGATAACTCACTCCCTACTCAGGATGTTCAAGAATTTAAAAGGGCTTGAGTAATGGATATGCAATGACGATGAGAGAGAGAGAGAGAGAGAGAGAGAGAGAGAGAGAGAGAGAGAGAGAGAGAGAGAATGCTATAACTTAAGTATAAGTTATCAGAAGCAGAAAAAAATATAGTGAATGGTATTAAACAGTTATACATAATGCTCTTGTGTTATGTAAACCTAGATAAACTGAATTAGTATTTTTACCAACAAAAATATACACCGATCTTTATATAGAACAATGAGTGGTGACATCACAATCTCTCTCTCTCTCTCTCTCTCTCTCTCTCTCTCTCTCTCTCTCTCTCTCTCTCTCTCTCTCTCTCTCTCTCTCTCTCTCTGTCTGTCTGTCTGTCTGTCTGTCTGTCTGTCTCTGTCTGTCTGTCTGTCTGTCTGTCTCTCTCTCTCTCTCTCTCTCTCTCTCTCTCTCTCTCGCAACCCGAGCCTGTTTTCTCTGGGCCTGCTTTTCGTTTCAAAGTAACGTGTGCCGACTGCCGATGTCTGTGGGTTCTGGAATACTTCAAAGAGTAAGCACTGCTCTATTTAATACGTCGCCAGAGACGCATGGTCCTTCCCTAGCCTTGTATAACGACAAGAGTGCAACCACAATCACTACACAAAAAATAACACAACACACAAACATGGAATGAGTTGTTTTCACTTTCTACTTCCTCGGTGTACAGTGTCGCCAATGTTGATGACGCCATTATAACAGCTGATAAGTGAGGTACAGGGCTATCCTCACACCCTCTACTTCCTCGTCTTTGGTTGTAATTTAATGGATGGGTATTAACTTTAGCGAGGCTGACATAGGTTTGCTCGAGCGGGAAGGGATAGGGCTATAGTCGGTACTGTCAGACATTTCCACCCCTCACATTAACTACTTCCAAAGGCCGAAAAGGACATAACTTGGGTTCTAATGAGTGTTTTTTTTAGGTTCACTGGACAGCAGAAGGGTCAAACTACCACCGGGGCTATAAAACTACCCCTGGAAATGCTCAAAGCTCCTAAGAAAGCCGAGTCAAATATGTATACTTGGGCGCTTAAGTGTTTAAATATATGACCCTATTGTTTTGGCGCGAAGGGATGGGGCCATCAGGGTTTCCATATTTACCTCTCCTCCGGGATGATAACGCTGGAGTCGTGGTGGAAGGAAGCCGCCTGGAGATGGGGGCTGACCACGGACTGATGCGGGGTAGGGGATTGACAAAGTGAACTGCTGATAAGTGGAGGCTGCTCTCTCTCTCTCTCTCTCTCTCTCTCTCTCTCTCTCTCTCTCTCTCTCTCTCTCTCTCTCTCTTCCTTTTTCCTCCCCTTCCTTCCCCCTCCTTTCCATCACTTCTTTCTCTCAGTATCAGCTTTTCCTTTTCCTATTTCCTTCCTTCTCCTCCTCCACATCCTTCCTTCCCTCCTTCCACTCCTAATAAGACTGTTCCACCATCAACCCTCCACTTCGATTCCACCTCCAGGACCTTCCACCACTCAACCAATGACTTCACCCTACACAACGCCCCCTTCTAGTCTATGTTCTGAGTAATTAGATGAAGCTCAACTATAGTGAAACGAAATTGGCGAGTCCCGGGTCCTTTCCTCCCCTCTGCTTTGCCACACAGTCACAACATCTATTTCTCCCTCTCATAAGTTAGCTATGGGTAATATATGAGAGGAAGAAATCGGGGAGAAGACAAGACGCGAAATTTATCTACCTTGGAGCCGGCTGGGTGACGGAGGCCCGTGGAAAGATGAAAAATCAATGACTCGTGTTCTTGCAAATTCCAGCACCTGAGCACACATTTGATGAGGCTTTCATAGGTGTTTCGGGCATTTCCAGGGGTAGCTTTATGATCCTGGTGCAAGTCTGATCATTCCTCTGTACCATGAACCTTGAAAATACACTAGTAGAGGGAAATGTACGGTTTAGGGGGCAATTTGGTGGGGGTGGGGGTGGGGGGTCATCGAGGGGGTGGGGGGGGTGACGGAAGAGGGGGTAGCTGGAGCTGGGGGGCACCACAGTGGGTGTAGCCCCCCCCAGTCATGTAAGATAAGATCGCGGAAAATGGGCTCGAATGACCGTAAGATTATAATCACGGAAAAGGGTAAAGACATTAGGTTAATGACCAGGCACACACACACACACACACACACACACACACACACACACACACACACACACACACACGGTGGCCGGAGCTATGGAGGCATGGCCAAGGTCGAGGGGAAGGAAGAAAGACGAGCTGACCGTGGCTCTTTCCTGTCGGGACTGCCTCCGACTCGGAGATTGGGGGTAAAGGGTTTGACGATACTCAAGGGACCATCCAGGTATAGGCTACAGGCGCACCCATGGAGCCCCTCACTTAATCCTCAGGTATACCAGCTACAGCCAAATTTGACGTGACTCACCATGTACTTATATAGATATATATATATATATATATATATATATATATATATATATATATATATATATATATATATATATATATATATATATATATATATCATACCATGTTGTTAAAAGTAGATAGTTATATGAAGATCACCTCTGTTCTAAGGAAAAAATTGTAATTTCACTGGTCCCTCTAATATTAATTTACCTTTCTTCAGACACCCGCAGGAAAAAGCAAGTCCGTCGTGAGGGATTCTCTCAACAAAACAGTTCTCCACAACCAGGGCCCAGCGGTTATAACCCGGGTCGGCCAGCAACAACACCCTCACCAACACCCGGCGAAATAAGTCAACATTTCAACGGGACGTTAACAACGATGGACGTGCCTATCCCACCAGCAGACAACGGAGACATTGCATCGTATTTCAACAACAACACTGACCGTCTTCGCGAGGCAGTACGATCTGTATTCCAAGGCTACCAGCAGGTTAGACCTCCTTCTTTTAAAGCGTACGTTGACGTGCATCTGCGTTTAGTCAGAGAAGACCCCGATGATGGACTCCAATATAGAGATATGTATATGAGAAGTCATATGCAGATAATTAGCTATGATGATATAGATTCATATGTACGTGAACTATCAGAATATTTTGCTAATCGGTTTGAACATGACATGTCAGACGAAGAGGGCAGTGGATTTACGTTAGATGAAATAGTTAGCGTAAAACTTTCCTTCTCTCTTATAATGCTGCACAATAGTATTGGAGAGTATGTACCCTATCCTAAGGGTGTTCCAGGGAAAACACAAGTTCTCAACCCTTCAGGACCCACGGACTGTGTTTTCTAAGTTCTAACAGCTTATCGCTATCTAAAGTCAAGAAATGTAGTTCCATCACAGACAATGGGAGAATGCTTGCTTGACATCTCTTAATACAGGTAACATTCCAACCCCGGTATCCTGGGAAGACCTCGGTCGCCTTGAAAGATTAAATAATATATGTATTCGGGTTTACTGTCTAGATAACGTTAAAGACAAAAAAGGCGAACTAACTCTAGTCAGAAAGGGGCTCAAAGATCAAGAAGTTGTTCATTGCCTGTTGTTGGGGAACAGACACCTAGCTCTTATCCAAGACTTTGACGCATACATGAACCTGTTTACCTGCCAACGTCGTGGGAAAAAAATGTTTTGCGATATCTGCCTGTGTGCCTGTGAGAACAAGATAACGCTTGCTGAGCATAAGCATATTTGCCCAATGATGATCACAAGACTAAGATTCCCACCCGCGGGATCTACTGTGAAATTTATTAATCATGCTAAAGCATATGAGCCATCTTATTTAGCATTCTATGACTTTGAGAGTATTCTCATAGAGCCTTCTTCGAATGCGTCTCGATGTGTAAAGAGACATCACTTTGCCATAGCGTATGCTTACATTATAATGAATAGTGTTGGGACCCAGAATATGGACAAACAGAAGACGACCATAGCAGCACAGTTAATTAATAGTGACCCCAATCAGAGGCAAATACCGAGTGGAGATATGGAGACAAGAATTGTAAATATGACAGGAGAGGGAAGGAAAGCAATTAGTCAGATATACAAAGTTGTAAACATCTGATAAGCACTAACACTACTGAGAGGTTATGGAAAATACCCAGACCCATATACAGAAAGCAGATACCCAGTAGGCGTGGTCAGGAAGTGTGGATAACCATTCAAGAGGACTCTAACATGTCACGTGCGGTGTGACGGAATGCTATAAGCGAATAACTGAAAAGAGAAGTCACTGTGGGAGTGTCTTAAGAGTGAAATCACAAATAGTAGGAGAAGTAAACAATGTAACATAATGAGCGAGCCAATGGTTGTTGACAGGAAGTATTGGCTACTGGTTATGTAGAAAATGAAGGCGTGTCAAAGATGTAGTTCCGCCTCAAGCAAGGAAAAATGTGACCTAGACAACAGTGATATGGGCAGACCGAGCCTTGCACTCGCTTCAAGTAGACTTGCTACTCACTCAGCTGAGAATGGCTGTTGTGATCTTAATCGTGAGTAGAAATTCGAGAATCTAAGGGAAACCGATTGTTTTGTCCTGGAGATTATAATGTAGGAGATGTGTTGTAGGATTGTGAGTGGGACAGGATTGTGATTATTTGTTTGCGATGTAAAGCAAAGGTAGAAAGCACTGGGTGTGGTATAATTTGGTGCTTCCGTGAAATTGTAGTAGATTATACTATAGGAATGTGTTATCAGGATGTGAGGAGAGTATTTAAATATTGTGATGTAAGCAGAGAGAAACAAACCACTGCTTGTGGAATGACGAGTGTTATTATTATTGGCAACAACTGAGCACAAATTGTAGTATTATGTTTAAGACATGTCGTTTGTCATATGTTGTATCCATTGCTGAATATGCCAGTGTTATGATCGTCTGAGCATAGAATATTGCGTAAGGCAATTACTTTCATTTAATTTTAAATAAATGTATATTTTCTTTTTCCCTTGTTTATCCCCGAACACCAGTCTCCAATAACAACTTAAGCCGGATCACGCTACCAGGGATACGAGACGGTGAGATCATTTATGGAGTAATTAATGAGTGATAAAAGAGTTGTTTTAATACAAGCTAATGTAAATCAAATAAAAAATTAAAAATTAAAATACAAGAAAAGAAGGATCCAAAAATAGAAACGGAGAAACAGTAGAAAGCGGATCCTATTGTGGAAGTAATGCTGTAAACCATTTTATGCATACAATGCAGCGTTCCTGGAAGAAGTTAAAATTTTCTAAAGGCTACAATAAAATCAACATGACCGATGAAGATACGGCACGTCACAATGAACAAACTCACTGTCTTCTCTGTAAACAGGGGTTTTTAAAAGGTGAAGGAGTAAAACATCATGACCATGAAAAATCAGGAAACAATTACATTTGAGCTTATTATAATAGATGCAACCTTCAAATGAAAAATCACAAATTGCAGCTCACTTTCATTGCACATAATGTGGATTACGACATGTCGTTAATCCTGCGTGAATTAACGCTACCTGACTTGAAAATCAAACTAAGACCAAAACATTCAATTCACAAATACCATGAAGTCATCATAAATGACTTGAGATTTATCGACTTGTATGCCTTTATGTCTGGTTTACTCGCGGCTTTAGCAAACCAATTCATCAGCAATGGGAACGAACCCATATACACATAACAGATGTTGAAAGATGCAGCGGGCGCTGCGGCGGCGGCGACATCGTGCGACGACAGCATGTGACAGGATTGCGCGCGGGCTCGGGACGGGGCGTGGCGGGGCGCCCCGCCCCGCCGCTTGTAGTGGTGGTGACGAGTGAGGACCTGTGTGGAGCCAGACCACTGATTTAAGCGTGTTATACAAGCCACGATAAAGGAACTAGAAAATTATTTATGCTGAGAATAGCTTCATGGAATGTAATACACTTCAATATGAAAAAATCAATAAAGTCAATACTTACTTTTTTATGGACACGTGTTAAATGTTTGATGACATACAGGCATTAAAAACTTGCTGTAAGCGAATCTCATCACATGTTCATCATTCCTCGAATATTCGATCTTGGAAAACTCCATACATATTTTTACAATAGTTTCTCTTACACCAAAGTGGGAAACATTGTAGGTAAAGTACATGGCATAAGCCACACACACATCGGTTCGCGTGCTTTGAAGTCGAAATGCATTTTTATATATACTGAGCCCAGGGTAAGCAATATAATTAAAATGATCAGAGTATAATTTGGGGTCGAGAGCATAACTATCTAAGAACACTACCATGTCCGGTTCATAGTAGAGACAAATCCAGTGTCCCATTTCTCTTTTAGAATAACTTGGTAGCGTATTGACGATGCACACTATAGGTTTTCTATATCGAGGTATAGATTTTACCTCGTCTGCCAATAGCACGCCTAAAAACAGGGCTTGTTTCCCTATGCGCCCCCTTAATCCCCTTTCACTCTCCATGCTGTTCATCGCACAGTCGCTTCAAGCGCGTACATCACACTGCAGTCGTCTCAGAGTTAACTGTTATTATACCCACTGTTTCGCCAAACAGTATCAACAGACGGTTCTCGTTTTCTCCCATGCTTAGATTCAAGCTAAGTCTAAGCCCTCCATTCATTTCAACGGGCAAATTATCATTCAAGTTTTCAGCACGCAAATCAAAAGTGCAAATCATTGCCCCCTTGCCGAAAATATCCTTTCCGATTAAATGGTCTTTGTGAAAACCAAGTGCATCCAAAGTACGATGGTAGAGCTCAGCATAGTCATAAAAGAATTTACAAGGAATATTATACATGGTTCTACCATTAACACTTAAGCTTATTTGACTTATATCGCCGTGACTCAAATACAATGGATTTAGCGTATAGTCGCCAGAATGAGCTTCCATGCTCGTTATAATAAGTGAGAGTTTTTCCGGAATAACATTACCCCACGGTTGATCATACGTTCCTGAGGTTTGGTCTTTGGCTAGCACATAGGTTTTCAAGAGGGTTTTGGTAAATGTCGGTTTTAAAAGATTCCCTGTGGCGAGAGACGCATTCAAAGCATGAAGTGCATTAGGATAAGGAAACAGCCGCGTATAAAGCAGCTTGGCTGAATCTATATGCAGACGAATGTTATCGCCATCAGTTGGAGAATTTAGCAGCCATGCATTACTAGATAGTTCCATTTGGAGTCTAACCGAAATTCCATCGAGCAAGTAACTGTCTAAAGAACTTATATCCAGAAGAAGCGGGGTACAGAGTTGTATACCGTGAGTCTTAACCCGCTTCATAATGGTCTTGTGTTGCGCGCTGGCATTGTCAAAGTATTCTGCTGTTACTTTGGAAATAAAACCGTTCTCTGGGATGGTAATATTAGCACTGGCTCCAATTGTATTCAGTTTGTTGGGCGACAAAGTATTCAGCATTTTAACGTATGACGTGTACCCATAAAGTACATTATTTTCAACAGCTACATCTCCCAAAAAACATTGCACTGATTTGAATAGGCCGTGCGCGGTATTGTTTGTAATTTCAACATGTTGATCGTCAGCGAGAGGAGTAGTATTGTCTTCCTTAGTTAAACGTAAAGAGGTGTGCAGCACCAATTTCCCCAAATCAATTAAACTACCAAGTGTTCCAGGAATGAGAAAAACTATATATCTATCGGATAATTTCATATTGAATCCAAGGTTAGTAGGCAAAATATCAGCATCATCACGGGAGGCAATCGTTGTTTCGAATAATCTCATTTTGTTGGGACGGGGAAACAATTCACTGACACCGGCGGCGTATTGACCCAGGGAAGAACGCGGGTCCCCGACACCAACCGCGCTGGTGATGCTCGCCATACTGCTCTTAGTTCAACAATGATTACAACTCGGTAAAGATGTCCTTTTTATAACACCTTTTCTTCCGGACTCGCTTGACTTTCTTTTTCCCGCTTCCTCTAGTCAATTTCATTGCAGTTTGCTTTAAGGAATTTATTCCATGCTTTTTTACAGAGCTTTTCAAGTTGCTTCCCTGTGAAATATCATCTAGAACATTGTTTCCAAATGTTCTAGCTGAAGGCACAATGACATTTTTCACTAGGAAAGGGAAAGCTCTTTTAGCGAGTCCTGCTAAAACCGAGAATAAACCCCCGCCTCGGTGATAGCTTGGTTCATAAGAAAGTGTGACTATATCATCAATACCACTCCCTCGGAATGATATCTGTTTGCCATTCGAAAACAGAGTATGATATTCTGCTACGGAAGGAGGGATGAATGTAACCCGCACGGTGTCGACAAGGAGACTGTCTTTTCAAATGGACAACATTTCTATTAATAGGGCAAAATGTACTCAAAGATTCAACGCGACCGGATATGAAGTAAACATGTAACAGGGTATCCTTCTTCGAAATGTATAGGACGACCTTTTTGATCTGTGAGTTTAATAGAAATAGAATCAATTACTTTGGATTTAAGGGGCTTATATATAGTTGGATGCACGCCTTTTGTTAGGCCTCCGGAGAGTGAAAAGGCATCAAGAATATTTACATTTTTCCCCGCATACCTAGAGGGATTGACAAGGTCAGTGTAAATGAAAACACACTGTACGTCACCATTTCTCAACAGGGGGGCAAGACCGTATTGCAGAACAAGAATGGGGGGTTGTTGTTCTTCATGTGTACCCAAGGAAGAAAACAAAGCATAACCTAAATTGGGGACAAAACCGAGAACCTGGGCCAGTCGCATATCAAAGGAAACCTTAATAAATACAACTTGTGGATGATAACCACTGTAGCAGAACAAAGTTAAATGATCATTAGCTGGGCTAAATGCAAGAACCTCTCTAGGATACAACAGTAAATGGTAGTTGTATCCATCGAGCATCTCCTTTAACAATGTCGTTATTATACCGTTAACACATATCAGCAAATACCCAGTGTCAGTACTTAAGATATTAGCATTAATAGGCTCTGACAGTGTGCATCTTTCAATAACTTTTGAATTTGGCGTTGGTCTTATACCACATTCAAGATGTATATTACACTCTGGTTCACCCGGTTTAACAATGTAATACAGACGGGGAAGCAACACGTTCAGCAGACCGATTTCATATTCTATGTCCTTGTCTAATGTTAGAGTTTGTATATTATTACTAAAGCTAGTGCTGGAATTGGGGTAAATTTCCCCGTCCGCGGTGCTGGTAACATATATATGATGTGACTCCATTTAGAGCAAGCAAGACACTAGCAAAAATATTATAATTATATCATTATATAGGGGTAGACATGGCGAGATGCCAATTATATATTGAAGGTAAATCATACTAAACATCATTACATTGTTATTTAATGACATATTTTACATTTAGTGATGTACATAATTATTGGGAATTTGTCTGGAGCTATAGTTATTCAGGATCCGCGTCGGCTACAGCACTGTCTGGTTGTCTTTTCCAGTCGTCATCCACAGCATCGTCCTCTGTATCTACCAGTTTTCTTTTCCTGTTTCGTTCGGGAGACACAGATAGATTTAATTTTGTTTCAGGCTCATCGCAGGTCCACCATCTGTCCAAGATGACGCACGCTAT